>NC_081555.1:92147818-92211977 GCF_963082655.1 Stomoxys calcitrans | reverse complement strand
TTAGGCCCTTCGACATCCTCCTTCAATTTGGCTCAGATCGGTTCAGATTTGGATATAGCTGTCATATAGAGCGATCTCTCGATTTAATGTATTGGGCCCATAAAAGGCCCCAAAAAAGGCGCATTTATAATCCGATTTAACCGAAATTTGACACAATGACTTATGTGAGGCTTTTCGACATCCATGTTGTATATAGTTCAGATCGGTTTATTTTTAGATATAGCTACTAAAAAGACCAATATTTTGTTATACACAATTGAACAATGCCTTGTCCTTATTTGTTTTGGTCCAAATCGGAACATATTTCGATATACCTGCTATGGGACATAAGGTATACAATTTTCACCTGATTTTGATGAAAGGTGGTTAACATATATACCTGAGGTGGTGGGTATCCAAAGTTCAGCCCGGCCGAACTTAACGGCTTTTTACTTGTTTTAATTTAATCCATAATCCTACTTTATGGACCAATATATCGATGTGTTACAAAAGGAATGACGATGTTAGTATACCCCCTTCCAATGGTGAAGAGTATAAAAAAATTTTTGAAAGAAGAAACAAAACACTTCCGTTTTATGACACTTCATTTAACTTAACTATCCGTCAGTAGCATCACAACAGAATCCACATCGTCATCGTCTGAACATCCTCATTGTCATTGTCGTCGTCGTCGTCGTTGTAGATGATAACAAACAATCATAGCTGCAGCTGTGATGACAAAAACAACTTCTTGGAAGTACCACAGTTTAGTGGAGCACATTGTCATCATAAAAACAATAAAAGCTTCCACAATGATGAGGACAACAACAAAACAGCCACCACAGCTCAAGAAAGACATGTCATGTTTATGTTTATAATCAGATTAAAAACACCCCCCGTCCCAACAATGGCACAGTAGTTCAGACAATTTTAATGAGTAGCTGACTATGGAGTTCCATAGTTTGAAGATAATAGTAAATCATAAGCAGTAAGAGAGATTACTCAAGGTACACACACTTATGAGCAACATAACACTCAAACACACAATTTTTATAAATACATCTCTGTGATATACATCTCAGTGATACACCAACCAATAATGCAATACAACCTTAAAAACACGTATTGGGACAAAATTTGATTCTTGTGATAAATGCGAGAGTAAATTTCCCATTATTGATACAAATACAATTGTTGATTACTTACAGTAGACCAGGCTTACCTAAGCAATAGTTGCATACTGACCTGTAAAGAAAAAATGAAAAAAGTATATACGTACTATGTGTTAAGTAATAAATTTTAAATTAAGTAAAATATAATACTTAAATTAAACAATGCCTTCAACACAAATATCTCGCTGTTTTTTAAACCGTGTGGCCCACTTTTCTGTAATTAATTGCAATAAGTCCAGAGAGTAGTAGAAAATCTATAAAAAAAATTTATTTAGTTCAACAATGTTTACTTCCTTTCGTCCCGTTATTTTTGCATGTAATGCTTGTAAAACAAGACACAAGAAATTTTTATTAGGCTGGCTGCCTTAAAATTAGCAAAAAACAAGATTGATCAAAAAATGCGCTTGCAGCGGATCCACTCTTGGAGTGGAAATCGGGCTATATACATATATGAAAGCTATATTTAAATCTGAGCCGATTTCTTTGAAATTCACCAGCAATGTCAAGAGTCATAAGAAAATCCTTCCTGCCAAATTTCGAGAGAATCGGTTAACAAATGAGCACTTTATAGCAAAATTTTTTAAAATCGGACGAACATATATATGGGAGCTTTATCTTAATCTGAACCGATTTCGAACAAACTTCTCAAATAATGTGGTAGTGGTTGGGGAAATCGTTGTGTAAAGTTTTGGCAAGATTGGTCAAAAAATGCGTTTGCAGAGGCTCTAGGATTGAAAATCGGAAGATATATATATATGAGAGCTATATCTAAATCTGAACCGATTTTCATGAAAAGCACCAGTAATGTCGAGAGTCAAGAGAAAATCCTTCCTGCCAAATTTTGAAAGAACCGGTTAACAAATGACCATTTTATTGCATTATAACAGCAAATCGGACGAACATATATATGGCAGCTATATCTAAATCTGAACCGATTTCGACTAACCTTTAAAGACATTGTGGAAGTTGTCGAGGAAAGCGTTGTACAAAATTTCAGGAAGATTGGTCACTAAATACGCTTGCAGTGGCTGTAGGAGTGAAAATCGGGACATGTATATATATGAGAGCTTTATATAAATCTGAACCGATTTCCAAGAAAATCCTTCGTGCCAAATTTCGACAGAATCGGTTAACAAATGGCCATTTTATTGCATTATAACAGCAAATCGGACGAACATATATATGGGAGCTGTATCTAAATCTGATCCGATTTCGACCAAACCCTATAGACATTGTGGAAGTTGTCGAGGAAAGCGTTGTACAAAATTTCGGGAAGATTGGTCAATAAATGAGCTTGCAGTGGCTCTAGGAGTGAAAATCGGGAGATGTATATATATAGCCGATACGGGATGACTATGAGCACACACAGGCTGGAACTTTGGGCTCCGACTTGTGTGGTGCCCATCGTTATCACGGGAAGCTTAGCTGAAAGATACCGGGCGCGTCCACAGGTTGCGGATGGTGGAAAGCTCCGTTTTTATGCGGAGTAGCTGCAAATGCGGCCGCGGGCAGTCAGCGATTTTCGAGAGGAGAGTCTCAGTGAGGAGTCAGGTGGCACTGGCTCTTAACTAAATACTGAGTGCCAATGATACTCGAGATGACAAGGCGAGTTATTGGCGCCTTCAAATAACCAATGGCCAACATCAGCGTCTGTTCCCAGGTTAGGGGCGGCTGGCGGCGAGGGTCGGATCTTGGAGCAAGTGGCTCGCAACAACGAGGGATACATGCAATCCTACAAACCCATGCGGTTGGGGCGCTGGGCCAGTAACCCGCCCCCGGAAAACATAGAACTACTATGAAAAACAAAGGAATAGTAAAAACGGACCCCCCCCCACGTTGACGACCCACGCAAACGAAAAAAGGACCATGCTTTGCGGATCTGCACCTGGAATGTCCGCACTCTTTATAGGGAAGGTGCAGTATACGCGCTGCCGGATGTATTAGAGAAGTACAAGGCAGACATAACCGCCTTACAGGAAGTGCGATGGACTGGGAATGGCGTCACTACAACACCAAATGGTGACGAACTATACTATAGCTGCCATAATACGAGGCATGAATTTGGCTGCGGATTTGTGGTTAGTCGAAGACTGAAACACCTAGTCTCCAGCTTTACTCCGGTGGATGAGAGGCTAGCCACAATCCGCATAAAAGCCAAATTCTTCAACATCAGTCTTATTTGTGCCCATGCCCCGACGGAAGACAAAGACGAGCAGACCAAGGATATTTTCTACGAGCGCCTAGAGAGAGAATATGACCGCTGCCCCGCACATGATATTAAAATCGTTCTGGGAGATTTTAATGCGAAAATAGGGAAGGAAGACATTTTTGGTCCAACAGTCGGAAAGTTTAGCCTCCACGAGATAACGTCCAGTAATGGGTTGAGGCTGATAGATTTCGCCGCGGTAGTTAGTAGCACCAGATTTCAACATAAAAATATTCACAAAGCCACATGGCTGTCACCCGATCAAAACATGAGAAACCAAATTGATCACGTTGTGATAGATGGAAGGCTTTCATCCAGCGTGTTAAATGTACGATCGATCCGTGGAGCGATAGATTCGGATCATTACCTCATTGCAGCAAATGTTCGCACCCGCTTGAACATGGCGAGGAAAGTATGATCTGACACTGCACGGAAGCTGGACATTGAAAAGCTGCACTCGACTGACCCAACTGCTCGATGGAAGCACTCCTTCTTTCGATGATATAATGGCGCAGTGGCAAACTATTGCCCACTCCATGGAAAATGCCGCGAAATCCGTACTTGGGTACCGGAAACCTTCCACAAGAATCTCATGGTACGACCAAGAGTGTCATGATGCTACTAAAGCCAAGAATACGGCATATAAAGCAAAAGGAGAAAGGAGAAACGTCTATCCCGCAGAAAGAAAAAGAAAATGGAAAGACGTGAGTGCGAGCAAATTGAGATATTCAGGAGTCAGAATGAAGTCCGGAAATTCTATTAAAGAATAAAACATCAAACCGATGGCTTTGGTGCAGGCACATCCTCCTGCAGAGACAAAGAAGCAAATCTGGTAACTGACACAGATAGAATGTTGAGGATATGGAAAGAACATTTTACCCAACTGCTAGTGTCCGACGATGGCGGCGAAGAGGATATCGCGGAACCAATCCCTGATGAAAGTATAGAATGTTTACCACCTAGTCAGAATAAGGTCCAAATAGCAGTGACCCGACTAAAGAAAAGCAAGGCAGCAGGAGCCGACGCTTTACCCGCTGAACTATTTAAAACCGAAGACGACCCGCTGATAAGGCGTATGCATCGGCTTGTCTTCTCAATGTGGCTAGAAGAACGAATGCCCAATAATTGGAACCTCAGCATACTATGTTCCGTACACAAGAAAGGAGAGAAGAAGGAATGTGCCAACTACAGATGAATAAGTCTCCTCCCCATCGCATGCAAGTTACTATCAAGCGTACTGTGTGAAAGATTAAAACCTAAAGTAAATCCACTCTGGATAAGATATTCACACTACGCCAAATCTTGGAAAAGACCCGAGAAGGACAAATCAACACCTACTATCTCTTTGCTGACTAGCAGGGTACTTGTGAAAGCCGATGAGGCAGTGCTTGGAGTATTTGAGAGAAAGATTCTTCATAAAATATATGGACCAGTTTGCGATAGCGAAGAATATAGGCGTCGTATGAACCACGAGCTGTATGACGACGATAGCATAGTTACACGCACCAAAAGACAACGGCTGCGTTGGCGAGGTCATGTTGTCAGAATGGATGAAGAAGTTCCAGCAAAAAAGTCTTTTGTAGGCAAACACGGTAGTACACGCAAACCGGGAAGGCCAAAAGCCCGATGGAAAGATCAAGTTGTGGGAGACACCTCGAAACTTGGTGTCAGAGATTTTGGAATGAGCGCAGAAGATCGAGGCGCTTGGAACGCTATTCTACGTGCGGCTAATGGAACAAATGTTCTGTCATAGCCAATTAAAGTAAAGTAAGTAAGCCAATAACAGCCGCATTTACCGACCAATTTTCGATGTCCGAATCTGCTGAAATTTGAAACGTGCCTTGTATAAATAAAGCTTTTCGGCACCCGAATCAAATATGATCCAGATCGGCCTATATTTGAATGTTGCCATAGATATGGTAGAGTTGTGATAAAATAGGTTAATAAATATATCCATGGTGGTGGATAGCCAAAGTTGGGCACGACAGAACTTGATGTGCTTTTACTTGCTTTTTTTTTAAATTTTTTATTTAGTTCATTGCTTCATTTTTTAATCAAAGTGAGACGGTTTAATTTATACAACCAACGAGGTTTAATTTATACAACCATCGTCTCTTCAATACACGTGCAATTCAATGAATATGTGTCACCCCCCATTAGAAGAGCTTTCAAAGGTGTTGAAGTGAGTGACTATAAGGGGACTTTATCTACAAAACAAAGTAATGTCCTTAGCAATTGGTCAACAACCCCAAGTGCTGGTCAATTCTGAAACAAACGGAAGGCTTAACACTCATACACACACACACACACACCCTCTCTTGCACCAATGACCCTTTCGTGGTAATAGACGGACTATGGGTCTGGTGTGGTGATCACTGATGCATGTGTGTTTAAGAGTCTGTGGCAACGGAAAGCGTGGCAATGTGTGCTGCCGGCAGGGAGGCAGTAAAGTTGGTCGCTCACTCAAGTGTAACAAAAATAAAACAAGCTTTTGACGTAAATTTTAGGGATGGCAATAAGAGAGCAGCCATGTAAATCATATATATGACGCTGAACGCCTGGGTTCGAATCCTGGCGAGACCAACAGAAAAAATTTTCAGCGGTGGTTTTCTCCTCCTAATGCTGGCAACATTTGTGAGGTACTATGCCATGTAAAACTTCTCTCCAAAGAGATGTCTCACTGCGGCACGCCGTTCGGATTCGGCTGTAAAAAGGAGGCCCCTTATCATTCAGCTTAAACTTGAATCGGACTGCACTCATTGATATGTGAGAAGTTTGCCTCTATTCCTTAGAGGAATGTTCATGGGCAAAATTTGCAATTTTACATACCTTGCCCGATGAAGTGATATATGAAGGCGCATTTCTTACTCGATTTAATCCTTAGACCAGTATCGGCTGGACCCGTTCCTTAGAGGCTAGATAAACCATATGCTAAGGAACAGGTGGATAAATTGTGTGTCGCATGGCATAAATATAAGGGAGAAAGTGGCACAGGGGGCATTTTATCGCCACTCTTATGGGTGACCACCATAAATGACCTATTACGGATGCTGACTGAGGAGGGATTTGAACCCGTCTGTTACGCAGGCGATGTATATTACTTCTAAGGGGTAAGGATCCGAACGAGGTATGCAGAAGGGTCAAAAGGGTCTTGCACATGGCATATGACTGGGCTAGACCCAGAGGTCTCAATATTAACCCAGAGAAGACCGAAATATGAATGTTCACGACGAAGATGAAGGTGGGCCAATTTAACCCACCACGTTTCCTCAATGAGAAGATTTCGATATCTGACAAGGTCAAATACTTAGGTGTGATCTTGGACAGGAAACTGAATTGGAAGTGTCACATTCAGGAGCGTACTGAGAAGGCTCACAGATGTTGGGCACTATGTAGATGGGCCGTAGGCTCGAATTGGGCCTGAATCCGAGGATAGTCCACTAGCTCTACAGGAGCGTGATTAGACCAATACTTACTTACGCCTCAGTAGTTTGGTGGACTGTTATGGAGAAAAAGTGCAACATAAGGACCATACAACAGGTTCAGAGAACATGTTGTCTTGGCATAGGCGGTGCGATGAGAAACTAGGGCACTGGAGACTATTCTAGATATCCGACCCATTGACATACAGATTAGTGTGAGGCAGCCACTGCGGCTACGAGACTTAAGGCGATGGGAGAATGGTATAATACCATCGCGGTATAATCGAGGCGACGATAGGAAACCTGGAAGGAATGGAAGAGGTTTCCGATCGGATACCTGAGACGACAGTCAAGGTCGAGTGCGAGGCACTGTTGCCATCGGCACAGTTTTGGTTTGACGGAATCCTAGTATTGCCATCTGGAAGATCATGTTACACGGATGGATCAAAGCTAGAGGACAGAGTGGGCCTGGGGGTTTACATTGAGAACCCAGGGACTGACATCGATTTTACACTGCCTGATCATAATACGGTCTTGCAGGCGGAGATTCGGGCGATCACGGAATGCGTGAGGTGGTGTGGTGCTAACGCGAGGACGTCGTGTGCGAACATCTTTACCGACAGTAAAATTGCCATAAGGGCAATAACAACCAGGACGGTAAGGACACGAACAGTCTTGCAGTGTAAAAAGGAGATTAACGCCTTCTCTGAAGATGGCAAAATCCGCATCGTTTGGGTGCCGGGCCATAACGGAGTAAGGGGAAATGAAAGGCCAGACGATTTGGCGGTGAAGGCCAGAGGACTGCCGTCAATAAACTTGGTTAACCCGAAGCCTTTCGGGTCGACGCAGTCCGAGTTAAGGGAGTGGGCGACGAATGCGCATACACTGTTGTGAATCAGCGAAACGGTCAGTACGACGGCGAAACTCCTATGGGGCATCCAGATCGTGAGAAGACGAGGCTATTACTGAAAGGAAGTAAGAAGGAGGTCAGTATAGCTATTGGTATCCTTACCGGACACATAGGACTTCGAGCTCACTTATGTATATTGGGTGCGGCAAGTGATAGCATGTGTAGGGCATGCGGGGAAGATGATGAGAGGTTGGAGCATTTCCTTTGTCATTGCCCGGCTTTCGCGTCTAACAGATACCGGCCTTTAGGTGGAGACACAATATCAGACATGAACCAACTTGGGGGAGTGGTATTGAAAGCATTTAAGGATTTTGTAAGTAGTTCGGAATTCCTGACTTAAAATTTTCTTTTTAGAGGTTACTTTTGAGTTTTTAGAGTGCACAACAAGCCGATTACTGGCTTAGGCGTATGTCCATAGTGGCATGGAGCGGATTAATATCTGCACCCTCTTTTCGACCTAACCTAACCTAAGTCATCAATGAACTTTCTTACGGAAGTGTTGATGCCAATAAACTCTAGCTCCCTCATGATTGACGTCGGTTTTACATAACTGAAATCACCTTCATTGTCAAGAAATGCCAGCATTGTACATGCCTTGACAGAAAGAAACCCCTTTGGGTAGGCGACTAGGTCGTGAGGCGAAGTTTCAGTGGACTTAGTCTTACTATATGCATGTTGTTGCTGAGACAGGCGATTTCCAGGGATCTTTGACTTAAGATATGTTTCTATCAACCTCTTAAGAGTCTTTAGCATAAAGGGTGACAGATTAATAGAAGGAAAAAGTTTCGACTTTGTGTGATACGGGTTATCTGCTTTCAACATGCTCATACAATCAGTCCAAACGATTTTCGACTCAGACACAATTTCCCCAACAACCCCCGGCGAATTCATATCACAATTGACATCCCTAATAAAAATACAAGCTATCAAGGGGAAATGGCAGGAAATATGTTGAACGGACTAAAGAAGAATAAACGAACCATTGAACTGGCCAAATGAATAGATGGATGGCTGGACGAATGGACGAATGGATGTTGAATATGTGTTACTGTGTCTGTGGACTTTCAGACTACTTATTGTAGCACACACACTCAAGTGTGATACAACACAACGCTCTTAGAATTATAACTAAGAGTTGGTGTATTGACAAACACAGCCAACACATGTAGCATAGGCTTTAAAGTGTCAATAAATTTCTCCATAAAATGTCAAACTATTTTTTCTAGATCAATTTTAATTAAAACATAAACCCGTTTAAAAATAGTTATCGCTGTTGTCAACATAAAAGTGAACAATTTTATCCCTTATTTTATTAAATGGGTTAAAGGATAGTTAAGGGAGCACAGTAGAAGGGTTATACGATAGAAGAGGGTGTTTAATAAAGGTAAACGGTGATAATGATTTTAGTAATCTATCACCTGTGCTTGAGTATGTGCCACAAGCTCCCTGTAAGTTTTAAAACGTCTATTTAATGTAATCCCCAAGATACTAGGAGTGCTAGCCATTAAAGATGGAGAACTAAAACAACAAATTAAATGTGCATGATTAAATGAAGTTACAACAAAGTATTACCTCAGGGTGTGCAACATGCCCTGAGGTATCACTATTAACTACAACCATAGATTCCGCTAAAAATGTACCGTTACTGAGTTTGTATTGGGTTGCCCAAAAAGTAATTGCGGATTTTTCATATAGTCGGCGTTGACAAATTTTTTCACAGCTTGTGACTCTGTAATTGCATTCTTTCTTCTGTCAGTTATCAGCTGTTACTTTTAGCTTGCTTTAGAAAAAAAGTGTAAAAAAAGTAAATTTGATTAAAGTTCATTCTAAGTTTTATTAAAAATGCATTTACTTTCTTTTAAAAAATCCGCAATTACTTTTTGGGCAACCTAGCAATTACATCGGAAATTGATTGAGGCTTCAATGGTCTCAAGAAGTCATATCGGGATATCGGTACTTAGGGGGGCCTATATCATCATATTGGCCGATTCGGATAAAACTTGACACTGATGTTGTAAGTCATACGATAGGTTTAGGGTTCAAATTTCAACCATATCAGGTGAAAATTTAGGCTTCTAGGGGATCAAGAAGTCAAATCCAAGGATCGGTTTATATGGGGGCTAAATCTGTTTATAGACCGATTTGGATCACACTTTGCATGGATATTGGAAGTCATAACACAAGTCCTTATTTCATATTTCAGCCAAATCGGATGAAAATTGAGGCTTCTAGGGGCTCAAGAAGTCAAATCCAAGGATCGGTTTACATAGGGATCTATCAGGTTATAGACAGACTAACATCGTATTTGGCATGGATGTTGGAAGTCATAACACAAGTCTTTGTTCCAAATTGCAGGCACATCTGCTGAAAATTGAGGCTTCTAGGGGCTTTAGAAGTCAAATCGGGGGATTGGTTTATATGGGGCTATAGCGGTCCCGGCTGACACTGGATAACTATGAGCACCACACAGGCTAGAACTTTGAGCTCCGACTTTTGTGGTGTCCATCGTTATCACGGGAAGCTTAGCTGAAAGCTACCGGGCCTGTCCACAGTTTGCGGATGGTGGAAAGCTATTTTTATGTGGAGTAGCTGCAAATGCGCCCACGGGCAGTCAGCGATTTTCGAGAGGAAAGTCTGAGAGAGGAGTCAGGTGGCTCTGGTTCTTACTTTAATACTGAGTGACAATGATACTCGAGATGAAAAGGCGAGTTATTGGCGCCTTCAATAAACCAATGGCCAATATCAGCGTCTGTTCCCAAGTTAGGGGCGGCTGAAGGTGAACGTCGAATCTTGGAGCAAGCGGCTCGCCACAACGAGGGATACATGTATTGGGTTGCCCAAAAAGTAATAGCGGATTTTTTAAAAGAAAGTAAATGTATTTTTAATAAAACTTAGAATGAACTTTAATCAAATATACTTTTTTTACACTTTATTTCTAAAGCAAGCTAAAAGTAACAGCTGATAACTAACAGAAGAATGAATGCAATTACAGAATCACAAGCTGTGAAAAAATTTGTCAACGCCTACTATATGAAAAATCCGCAATTACTTTTTGGGCAACCCAATACAATCCCATAAAACCCATGCGGTTGGGGCGTTGGGCCAGTAACCCGCCCCCGGAAAACTATGAGAACTACTATGAGAAACAAAGGAATAGTGAAATCGGACCCCCCCAACTTTGACGACCCACGCAAACGAAAAAGGACCATGATTTGCGGATCTGCACCTGCAATGGCCGCACTCTTTATAGAGAAGGTGCAGTGTACGCGCTGGCGGATGTATTAAAGAAGAACATGGCTGATATTACCGCCTTACAGGAAGTGCGATGGACTGTGAATGACGTCACAACCATACAAAACGGTGACGAACTATACCATAGCTGCCATAACACGAGGCATGAACTTGGATGTGGATTTGCGGTTCGTCGGAGACTGAAACACCTTGTCTCAAGCTCTACTCCGGTGGATGAGAGGCTAGCCACAATCCGCATAAAAACGAAATTCTTCAACATCATCCTTATTTGTGCCGGATCACTAGATTATTGCAGCACAGGTTCCCACCCGCTTGAACATGGCGAGGAAAGTACGATCTGACACTGCACGGAAGATAGAGATTAAAAAGCTGCAAACACAACAGACTGACCCAACTGCTTGATGAAAGCACTCCTTGTTCCGATGATATAATGTCGCAGTGGCAAGCTATTGCCCACTCCATGGAAAATGCCGCGAAATCCGTACTAGGGAACCGGAAGTCTCCTCCAAGAAACCCATGGTACGACCAAGAGTATCGAGATGCTACTGAAGCCAAGAATGCAGCATATAGAGCAACCCTGCAATCAGTAGCAACGAGGCAGATGAAGGAGAGATATCGGGAGGAAAGGAGAGAGGAGAAACGTCTATTCCGCAGAAAGAAAAAGGAAATGGAAAGACGAGAGTGTGAGCGAATTGAGATGTACAGGAGTCAGAATGAAGTTCGGAAATTCTACCAAAGAATTAAACACCAAACCGATGGCTTTGGTGCAGGCACATCCTCCTGCAGAAACAAAGAAGGAAATCTGGTAACTGACACAGATAACATGCTGAGGATATTTAAAGAACATTTTACCCAACTGCTAGTGTCCGATATTGGCGGCGAAGAGGATACCGCAGAACCAATCCCTGATGATGGTATAGAATGTTTACCTCCTAGTCAGAATGAGGTCCAAGTAGCAGTGACCCGACTAAGGAACAACAAGGCAGCAGGAGCCGACGGGTTAACCACTGAACTATTTAAGACCGGAGGCAACACGCTGATAAGGCGTATGCATCAGCTTATCTGCGCAATCTGGCTAGAAGAACGCATACCCAATGATTGGAACCTCAGCATACTATGTCCCGTACACAAGAAAGCAGATAAGACGGAATGTGCCAACTACAGAGGAATAAGTCTCCTCCCCATCGCATACATTATACTCTCGAGCGTACTGTGTGAAAGATTAAAACCTAAAGTCAATGAAATAATTGGGCCCTATCAATGCGGCTTTAGACCAGGTAAATCCACCCTAGACCAGATATTCACACGGCGCCAAATCCTGGAAAAGACCCGAGAAGGACAAATTAACACCTACCATCTCTTTGTTGACTACAAAGCCGCCTTCGATACTCCTTTACGCGGAAAGGTATTTCAAGCCATGTCTGAGTTTGGTATCCCTGCAAAATTAATAAGACTCTGCAGGATGACACTTGCTGATACGCGTTTCTCAGTAAGAATAGGAAAGAATCTCTCCGAACCATTTAATACCAAACGTGGTTTCAGACAAGGAGACAGCCTATCGTGTGATCTCTTTAATATCCTGCTGGAGAAGATTATACGAGATGCAGATGTGAATAGATATGGCATACTAATCACAAGAGAGCACATGCTACACGCCTATGCCGACGATATCGATATCATAGGTCGGTCACCGGAAGTAGTAACTGCAGCCTTTGAAGGTATAGAAAGAGAGTCAGTGAAAATGGGTCTGACAGTGAATGGAGATAAGACGAAATGGATGGTTTCAACTCCCAAAAAGCCTTGCACAACCGAGCAGATAAAGAAAATGGAAAAAGTTGCGAACCACAACATTGAGACAGTCAGTGACTTTATCTACCTCGGCACCGCCGTAACCGAAACGAATGACACCAGTTTTGAGATAAAGCGAAGAATAATACTGACAAACAGATGCTACTTTGGACTAAGTAAGCAGTTTAGAAACAAGGCCACCTCTCGACAGACGAAGATTACACTATACAAGACACTGATACTACCCGTGCTGTTATATGGTTCTGAAGCATGGGTACTTGTGAAAGCAGATGAGGCAGTGCTTGGAGTATTTGAGAGAAAGATTCTTCGTAAAATATATGGACCAGTTTGCGTTAACGGAGAATATAGGGGACGTATGAACCACGAGCTGTATGAGCTGTATGACGACGATAGCATAGTTACACGCATCAAAATACAACGGCTACGTTGGCTAGGTCATGTTGTTAGAATGGAAGAAGAAGCTTCAGCAAAGAAGTCTTTTGAAGGCAAACACGGTGGTACACGCAAACCGGGAAGACCAAAAGCCCGATGGAATCAAGTTGTGGGAGACACCTCGAAACTTGGTGTCAGAGATTTTAGAATGAGCGCAGAAGATCGAGACGTTCGGCTAGTGGAACAAATATTCTGTCATAGCCAAGTAAAGTAAGAGAGCTCAAGAAGTCAAATCGGAAGATCGGTTTGTATGGCAACTATACCCAAATCTGAACCGATATGGCCCCTTTGCAATCCCCATATTATCACACACAAAAATGTGAACGTTTGACCTGATAACACTTCATGTAAGCTATCCTCTCTCCCACTCTGAAAAAGAAAGAAATTCCCTTTTCTATAGTTTTATTGATTTTAATAAACTAATATTTCACCCATTTGAATTCAGAATTTTAAAAACCAATAAAACTGTACCTCATATCGAATGAAACTCTGTCCATAATTCAAAACTACATATGAATTGCAGCGCTGCGTGTGATATTGGCCTCAATATGTTGTGTCCTTAATTACAACTAACTTTTGGACAGAGTAATGATGAACTTTTACTAACCTTATTTTAAATACAAGCTATAGGTTCAACTTTCAATATCGATTACAACTTTTGAAAATTTATTGCATTTCCTAGTTCGAAAGAGTGAATAGTCATTACCGTTCTACTTCTACTCGATGTCAGTGAACGACATTACCTTTGATTAGAACATAACCTGTAAGGAAAGTTTCATAAGTGCTCATATTTACAATGGCTTTAGGGTGGGGAAAATTTATATTCTTCAACTTGTATTCAATTAAGTAAAAGACCATAAATTGTAATTGAACAGGATGGGCTGATGGCATATTCTTCAGAAGAAATATTGCACGAAAATGTGCAATTAAATTTGGAAAATATTGAATAGATGTATGTAGAGTTTTCATTTCGACTTTTTTTATTTAAAAGATAAATTTTACTTATGAATGAGCTAAATGATATCTTAATTAAAGGCTTTGGGAGTTTGAAAGAGGAAGGAATATTTTGAGGCTTCTGTTCTCTTGCATGATGGTTTACTACATACAAACTAAGTTATGTTTATTCCGTATGGACTTCAGTAATGCTGAACTTATTTTTTTTTAAATTTTTAAATATGACGCAAAATGATCGGGAATATCTGTTGATAACGACTACTTCGAAACTTAGCGTCCCCATCCTATGGTGGTGGGTTAGAAGCGGGAAGTCATCTGGCATGGACGGTATGACTGGATAGATGTGTAAAAGCATCTGGAAGGCTATACCTGACCATGTCGAGTTGATCCTCACACGATGGGTCGAAACAGATTATTTCCTTTGTACGTGGAAATGTGCTCGAATCGTAGTCCTTCTGAAATCGCGCTATCGATTGTGGAGCAATCCAAGATCGTATCGGGGCATCAGTCTCCTCCCCGTGCTTGCAAAAGTATTGGAGAGGATAATGGTGACAAGATTTAGGGAGGGCTACGAGAAGGGTACTTCTCCGTACCAGTTCGGCTTTCGGGAGGAAAAGAGCACTGTGGATGCCTGGATCCATGTGCAGAACTGTGTGGGAAGAATCGAGCGCCAAATATGTCCTTGGCATATTTATCGATTTCAAAGGCGCCTTTCATTACCTTTCATGGCGTAGTGTACTCACGAGGTTAGGCTAAATAGGAACTCTCTCTCTCTCTCTCTGGCGTAGTTACTTCTGTGATAGAAGAGCTTGTGTGGTTGGTGCTAGCGATACGGTGTAAAAGGATATTCAGCATGGCTGCCCTCAGGGCTCCATCTGTGCTCCATATATATGGAACCTCATGATGGATCCCCTGCTGGGACGTTTCGCTGAGTCCTTCAAAATCAGCGCATATGCGGATGACCTGCTCATCCTGGTTGAAGAAGATTCCAGACTTGTTCTGGAAACTCGTGGTCAGCTTGCCATGGGCATTGTGCGCGAATGGAGCGATCGTGTTGGCGTTGACGTCGCGGAGCAGAGCTAGAGCTAGCATCAGGAATGTAGCACTCGTCAAAAATCTGGGAGTGACTGTTTCGGAGAGAATGGGTTTCCTGGTCCATTTGGATCGGGTGAAGGAGTAGATGACTGGAGTAGCCGGTATGGTTAAGCGTGTTCTGAGAAACGATTGGAGTCTTTGTCGTCGCGCTGTTCGGTCCATATATGGATGTTTGTTGCTTGCGCAACTTATGGAGCGCCTGTTTGGCACGGAATAGCTGCGACTGTCTTAGGATGAAAGAAGATCCTCTCTTGTCAGAGGGTGGCAATGCTGGCTTGCTTGCCTGTGTGCAGGACTGTTTCGACAGATGCACTACAGATATTGCACGGAGCGCCCCCGCTTGACTTACTCGTGAGTTACATGGCCGTTCTGTATAGTGTGAAAAAGGGAATTCCATTAGTGCGTGAGGATTGGCTCACCGCTTCGGAGCTTGCAGATGGGGATGTTAGGCGGCACAAGACACTCCTTTTGGAGCGTCTTGATGATGGAGGTGGAGGACTAGATGGACGAACAGTGACAATGGTCGGGTGACTTACGAATTTATTCGTGATGCGACGTCCGTACGAGACCGCCCGAACTTTGGCTTCGGCAAGGCAAGGCTGGCCACCTTTTCCCGGAAAGTATTTCTTAGGAGGCGGACTAGACTTAATGGAGGGATGAACACACGCTAGTTATCAATAACGGGGTGTTGCTGTGCTGGCGCGACTGTGTGATTTGATGCTGCGCATGACATGGCCTGGCACCTGCCATGCCCATGTTGATGCAGCGGTGTTTGCCCATTGTTGGTTCCCTTAGCTGTTGCGGTTGTGTTCGGTCACCCGTGAGGGTGGCCGCGTTGATTGTAAAGTCCCATGTTGATACTGATTTTTGTGGCGTAGCCCGTGAGGGCTGCCGTGTCCTGTTTGTGTATATCGTCCCGTTGTATGTTTGATGTATACTTTTGTATGCTGGCTTGAGGTCGGCTTAGGACGATTTTTCTCATTCAGATGGCCAGTCCGGAACTGTTTGGGGTTCAACTGGTAGTAGTCTTTTAAGGCAACGAAGTCTGACCGGAGACTTTAATCTGGTACCACGGGTGTCAGGAGCCCCTAGAACTTTGGTTCCAGCCTGAAAATGGTGAGGCCCCAGTGGAGAGCAACGTGGTGGCAGTGGTTTGTACCCAAATCGCGGGTAGAGCATAAGCTCGGCGTGGATCGGAAGGAGTTTTAGGTAGTGCTCTGCCCCTAACCAAGGAGGTGAACACGTCCAAATACGTGAGATCAAATTGGTACTCATGTGTGGGTTATCACATGTGGGGGCGTTGGTAGACGCATTGTATTCACCCTTGGGCCTCCCAGGTTTGGGCCGTGGTGGCAGTTATCTGCGTAAAAACCAACATTCGTGTAACGAGTAATACTTGTTTTGACATTCGTTGGCATTCACTTTGCGCGAAAGCACAAAGTTGTATGTGCTGAGTAAATTTCAATAAAGACCAAAATGTTTTGAAGCTTTGCAAAAAATCATAATATTTGTAATTAAACAAAGTCGGCGGCCTTGGAAGATCTACCGATGTTACAACTTTTATTCTAAATTTAATATACGGAGAGTACAATTAAAGATAGAACCAATTGTGAACATTTCTATTCAATTCAAGTTTTATTCATTTACAAGTGTACAACTATTCAATTCAAATGGTTCGGAGAGCCCAATGCAATGGAAGATTGCCTTTCATAAGAAGGTGGTCAGGATGACCCAGGCCAATTTACATTGGCGCTACACATTCTACACTGAACAGGTACCCATTATTACCCAACCGAAAATGGTGAGTTGAGCCAATGGTAAACCCAGGTTCGAGAAGGTCTGGGACTTGATTATTTGTGGTAAAGCGTCGGACCCTAGAATTAGGGCAATATGTATTGTAACCCAGCATAGTTCTTTTTAATTTGCTCCGGCGCAGACATTGATAGCTTAATCAGATGCTGCAAAGGAATCGTTTGCGCAAAAACCATTGCCCGTTGAGTGCGATCGTACATGGACTGAATTGTTAATGGACAAAATATCCCGTGACCCATTGATGTAGCCTTTCCACTAGGGATACGTATATTCGACTGTGTCCGGCACATGGATCTAGAAGGGCTCGCACTGGAATTCGACGAACGTCTATGTCGATTTGTACGATCATAGTAGGAACTAATGGGACCGTAGGTTGGAATGAAAACATCGGCATGGCCATGAAAACGAAACATTAAGTCGGACCGACAGGACATAATGCGGATTGCGAGCTAAACCGGACAGACAAGGAACCTTATTTCTGCCTTTGGATGATCTGGCATCAATTTTTTGGGAGAAATATCTGAGGGGTGCAAAATGTATGTTGATCTCCTTTGCAGATTTTACATCTCCTCAAATTCGGGCATGTGTTGTGGAAATGGTTCTTCTCTAGGCAACTAGAGCAGCAACGTTGGGAAATAACATTCGGACGGATGGATATAATACACTAGGCGCTGATGAGGGTGCTAACAGCCCAGACATGCGTCTACCAATACACAGTGTTGCCAGATCGAAATATTTTGGAAATAACTCTGGAACTTTTGAAAGGATAGAGCCGTATGTACATGTACGAAACTTTACACAGTCAATGTTGGGACATTCTCCAATTAGTATGCAAAATTTGGGGACTCAAATGAGTCTAGAGACTGATTCGCGGGGCTTGATAGTTGGTCAACTCGTGTATGTCAAATTTTGTTCTGCTTGCCAAACAGTCATTTATGGAGCTCGTTAAACTCTAAAAAAAATGTCCAGTATATCTCTAACGGTTATTGGACCTAGGTAAGAGTTAGGTTATGTTCAAAAGAGTGTGCGGATATTAATCGGAAATTATGTAAAAAGACGTTAAGTTCGGCCGGGCCGAACTTTGGATACCCACCACCTCGGGTACATATAAAACCACCTTTCGTCATAATCTGGTAAAAAATCGAAATATGGTCCGATTTGGACCAAATTCGACACGGATATTGAGAGGTCTAATAAGTACAAGTCATTGTTTAACTTTGTAGAACAAAATATTGGTCTTGTTGGCAGCCATATCCAAATATGGACCGACCTGAACGACACACATGTCGAAAAGCCTAACATAAGTTACTGTCCCATATTTCAGCGAAATCGGACTTTGAATGTGCTTTTTATGGACCCAAAACCTTAAATCGAGAGATAGGGCTACATGACAGCTATATCCGAATCTGAACCGATCTGGATCAAATTGAAGAAGGATATCAAAGGGCCTAACACAACTCACTGTCCCAAATTTCGGCGAAATCGGAAAATAAATGCTCATTTTATGGGCCGAAGACCTTAAATCAAGAGATCGGTCTATATGGCCGCTATATCCAGATCTGGACCGATCTGTACCATATTGCAGAAAGACATCGAGGGGTCTATCTTAATTCACTGTCCCAAACTTTGGCTACATCGGAAAATAAATGCGCCTTTTATGGGCCCGAAACCTTAAATCGAGGGATCGGTCTATATGGCAGCTATATCCAAATCTGAAGACGAGGCTATTACTGAAAGGAAATGAGAAGGAGGTCAGTATAGCTCTCGGCATCATTACATATAGGACTACGAGCTCACTTATTTAAAATCGGTGCGGCAAGTGATAGCATGTGGAGAAGATGATGAGACGTTGGAGCATTTCCTATGTTATTGCCCGGCCTTCGCGACTAACAGATACCGACATTTAGATGGAGATACAATACCAGACATGAACCAGCTTAGGGGCGTGGCATGGAAAACAGTTAAGAAAGAGTGGCAGGGAATTCCTAACTTAGAATTTCTTTTTCGAGGTTACTTTTTTTTATACCCACCACCAAAGGATGGGGGTATATTAATTTTGTCATTCCGTTTGCAATACATCGAAATATCCATTTCCGAGTATATAGTATTCTTGATCAGCGTAAAAATTTAAGACGATCTAGCCATGTCCGTCTGTCTGTTTAAATCACGCTACAGTCTTTAAAAATAGAGATATTGAGCTGAAACTTTGCACAGATTCTTTTTTGTCCATAAGCAGCTTAAGTTCGAAAATGGACTATATCGGCCTATATCTTGATGTAGCCCCATATAGACCGATCGGCTGATTTAGGGTCTGAGGCCCATAAAAGCTACTTTTATTATCCGATTTTGCTGAACTTTGGAACAGAGAGTTGTGTTAGACCCTTTGATACTCTTCTTCAATTTGGATATAGCTGCCATATAGACCGATCCTCCGATTTAGGGTCTTAGGCCCATAAAAGCGACATTTATTACCCGATTTAGCTGAAATTTTGGAACAATGAGGTTCGTTAGGCCCTTCGACATCCTTCGTCAATTTGGCCCAAATCGGTTCATATTTGGATACAGCTGGTATATAGACCGATCCTCCGATTTAGCCCCATAAAAGCCACATTTATTATCCGATTTTGCTGAAATTTAAGACAGTGAGTTGCTTTAGGTCACAATCGACACCCTTCTTCAATTTTGCCCAGATCGGTCCAGATTTGGATATAGCTGCCATATTGACCGATCTCTCAGTTTTAGGTTTTGGGGCCATAAAAGGCGCAATTATTGTCCGATATCGCAGAAATTTGAGACAGTGCGTTGTCTTAGACCCTGCGACGTATTTCTTCAATTTGGCTCTGATCGGTTAAGATTTGTATATAGCGGCCATATATTAGAAAAATCTCACGGTTTAAGGTTGTGGGGCCATAAAAGGCGCATTTATTGTCCGATAACGCTGAAATTTGAGATAGTGAGATGTGTTAGGCTCTTCGACGTCCTTCTTCAATATGGCCCAGATCGGTCCAGATTTAAATATAGCTGCCATATAGACCGATCTCTCGATTTAAGGTTTTGGGCCCATAAAAGGCGCATTTATTGTCCGATTTCGACGAAATTTCGACATTTTTCTGAAACTTGGCCCAAATCTGTCCTGATTTGGATATAGCTGACATGTAGACAGATCTGTCGATTTAAAGTCTTGGCCCCATAAAAGGCGCATTTATAATCCGATTTCACTGAAATTTGACACAGTGACTTATATTAGGTTTTTCGACATCCGTGTCGTATATGGTTCAGATTGGTTTATTTTTATTGAACAATCACTTGTACTTATAAGTATTTGGTCCAAATCGGAACATATTTCGATATAACTGCTATGGGACGTAAGGTATGCAATTTTCACCGGATTTTGATGAAAGGTGGTTTACATATATACGTGAGGCGGTGGGTATCCAAAGTTCGGCCCGGCCGAACTTAACGCCTTTTTACTTGTTTTAAGTGGATCCGTCCGTCTGTCTGTTGAAAGGTAGCCACTTGAAATTTTGCACAAATACTTTTTACTAGTGTAGGTCGGTTGGGATTGTAAATTGGCCAAATCGGTCTATATTTTGATATAGCTGCCGTATAAACCAATCTCGGGTCTTGACTTCTTGAGCCTCTGGAGAGCGTAATTCTCGTCCGATTTTATTGAAATTTTGTGTTTTGGTATCACTTCCAACAACTGCGCTTAGTAGGCTTCAAATCGGTACATAACCTGATATAGCTGCCATATAAACCGATATTGGATCTTGACTTCTTGAGCCTCTAAAGGGCGCAAGTATTACCCGATTTGGCTAAAATTTTGTACAACGGCTTCTCTCATGACCTTTAATATACGTGTCAAATATGGCATTGATGCGGATTATATCCTAATACAGCTCCCCTATAAACCGATCTCCCTTTTTTACTTCTTCAGCCCCTAAAGTGCTCAATTCTTACCAGATTTGGCTAAAATTTTACACAATGACTTGATATATTTCCAATGACATAACTTGATATTGTTCCACCAACATAGCATTTCTTTTCTTTTATCCTTTGTTTGCTTAAAAAGAGATACCATGGCAAGAGGTCGACAAATGCGATCCATGGTGGAGGGTATATATGATTCGGCCCGGCCGAACTTAGCACGCTTTTACTTGTTTTTCTTTTAGTACGTGTAGTTTTCTTTTGTATGTTTTAAAGAGCACTAAATTTAAATGGGATCAATGCTGCGGAAGTCCCGATTTGACCAACTAACATATATGTTAAAGCCATCCCAAAGTTGACGATTTTTGGAATACAATTTTTCTTCCCCAAATTTCTCAAATCGCACGGCACCGATTCCAAAGGTCTTAACACTTTCAAGCAGCCCCACATGTCTACTAACAAACTCCATAAGGTTTCTACATCCTAGCAATAAACGTTCAAAAGTTCCTGCATTACTTCCAAGATTTTTTGATTTAGCAACACCGTGCAATGGTGTCATATCTATGCCCAATTGTCTGATAGCTGGCAATTGCTTTTCTTCAATTCATAAAAAACAATCTCTAACTTCCTAACACACATTCTTGTGGTCCTTTTAGCTCGACTGAAGCAACGAAAAAATTTCGCTAAATTTATTTTAAAACCAGTTTCTATAAAAAATGATTTAAAAAAAAAATTTATGAAACTTGATTTTCTTAAAATTTTTAGTAAAACTTTTCATTGGCCGTTATTTTTTCGCTTTCCGTGCTTATATCTCTTATTTGACATTTCGAAGATGTATTTTTTTTAAATCCTTCAGTAAAATCTATAATACATAATCTCCTTCAAGCCGGATTTGAACCAGCGACATATGGATAGCTGAGTGTACTTGTTCTAACACTACAGTCCATCGCTCTACCAACTGAGCTATCGAAGGATATAAACAAAGACAACCATGAGCCATGGTGACAATAACCTAAGGGATTCCAACAAGGACATGCGCACTAAGACAAAGTTGTTCTATGGCCATAAAAAAAGATGCACATGTCGTTGGTGTGCCTGTCTTTTTGACTGGCAAACAAATATCTGTTACTAATCGGCTTGAAATGCAAAGCAATCTTTGGAAAAATCCAAGTTCTCATTGAATTTTTCCCCAATGCATTTACTTGTTACTGATTGAATGCAATGTCATTAATTGATTAAAATTATGTGATTGAAATATTTAAAAACTTAAGCCTTTAATTGCATTTAATTTAATAATGAACAGATTTTTGTTCCTTTATTGTCCTTAGCCAGTTAAGAGGATTGAGTCTGTTGCCGATGTAATTTAATTTTTTCAACTTGTATCAATTACAGGGAATTTTGCCAATGATGTTCATAAATCCAGGCTGGCATGAATGGAAATGAAAACGTTTAGCACGAAACTACAAATTTTCTGCTCAATTGAGAGTGAAGTGTAAACAAAACGGCAGCGTTTAAATTTCATTAATCCTTTATTTGGCAAAAAAAAACGAATAATAGCAACAAAATGCCCATATCCTCCTTGTAATCAATCCCAAATGCACGTGATGTTTGTTTTGGTTTTATTTTATGCCTTATTCGCATCATAAACAAAATGGTCGGTGAAGGCGAAATAACAAAAAACCACCCAACTTCGATGTCACAACAACCATCAACGGCGTTATCACCAGCAATAACATCATCGCCAAAAAAATAAACAAAACATAGAAAATATGAAAAGCGCAGCTCTATGAAAAAAAAGCATCGCAAAATATGGAGAGAAAAAATAACAAGAATAAACAAACAAGCAAACCAATCCCAAATTCTTCTCTGGCAACGGAAGCGGAAGTGTAAATTATAGAGCTGAAACCAAACGTATTGCTTTACAACATATTTGTTGTGTGTTTGTGAGAAGCCATTGAGGTACGGATATAAAATTGTTGATTCAGGAGGAAGAGTGAGTTTGTCTGTTGATATGCTGATAGGCAACAGTAGAGTGCTGGTAATCACAAAATCCAGTTTTTACAGGCAGAATGAGAAAACCAAATTTGGTCAAGATTTTGAAAAAATTACAAAATTTTGCCCATTAACATTCTAGTAAGAAACAGGGGCAAACTTCTCACATATCAATGAGTGCAGTCCGATTCAAGTTTTAAGCTCAATGATAAGGGGCCTCCTTTTTATAGCCGAGTCTGAACGGCGTGCCGCAGTGCGACACCTTTTTGGAGAGAAGTTTTACATGGCATAGTACCTCAGAAATGTTGCCAGCATTAGGAGGGGAAAAACCAGCACTGAAATTTTTTTCTGATGGTCTCGCCAGGATTCGAACCCAGGCGTTCAGCGTCAAAAGCGGACATGCTAACCTCTGCGCTACGGTGGCCTCCAAGAATTTCTAGAAATACCAAATCGTGACAAAATTTTTTAAGAGTCAATGAACCCTCCCCCGTTCTCTTAACTTTCAAAAAGTAAAAAGGCGTCAAGTTCGGCCGGACCGAACTTTAGATACCCACCGCCTCGGATAAATATGTAAACCACCTTTCGTCAATATCCAGAGAAAATGCATACTTTATGCCCCCATAGCAGCTATATCGAAATATGGTACAATTTGGACCAAATTTAGCAAGGGCATTAAGTGGTCTAATAGATACAAGTCATTGTTCAATTTTGTAGAACAAAATATTGGAAGTTTTGGTAACTATATCCAATAACGACCAATCTGAAGCCTATACGGCACGAATGTCGAAAAGCCTAACATAAGTCACTGTGTCAAATTTCAGCGAAAACGGATTACAAATGCGACTTATATGGGCCCAAAGCCTTAAAACCGAGGAATCGGTCTATATGACAGCTATATTCAAATCTGAACCGATTTGAGCCAAATTGAAGAGGGATGTCGAAGGGCCTAACACAACTCACTGTCCCAAATTTCGGTGAAATCGGACAAAAAATGCGTATTTTATAGGCCCAATATGGGCAGCTATATCCAAATCTGGACCTATCTGGGCCAAATCGAAGAAGGATATCGAAGGCCATAACACAACTCACTGTCCCAAATTTCAGTGAAATCGTACAATAAATGCGCCTTTTATGGACCCAAGACCCTAAATCGCGAGATCGGTCTATATGACAGATATACCCCAATCTGGATCGATTTTACCTAAATTGCAGAAAGATGTCAAAGAGATTAATACAACTCACTGTTCCAAATTACGACGAAGTTGAACAATAAATGCGCCTTTTATGGGCCCAAAACCTTACATCGAGAGATCGGTCTATATGGCAGCTATATCCAAATCTCCATAAATCTGGGCCAAATTGAAAAAGGCTATCGAAGACCCTAACACAACTCACTGTCCCAAATTTCGGCGAAATCGGACAACAAATACGCCTTTTATGGGACCAAAGCCTTGAATCGAGAGATGGGTGTATATGGCAGCTATATCCAAATCTGGACCGATCTGGACCAAATTGAAGAAGAATGTTGAAGGGCCTTACACTAACACAACTTCCAAATTTCGGTGAAATCGAACAATAAATGCGCCTTTTATGGACACAAAGCCTTACATCCTACGATCAGTCTATATGACAGCTATATCAAAATCTGGACCGATCTGGGCCAAATTGAAGAGGGATATCGAAGGGCCTAACACAACTCACTGACCCAAATTTCGGCGACATCGAAAAATAAATGCGTCTGCTCACTAGCCGAACGTAGAATAGCGTTCCAAGTGCTTCAATCTTCTGCGCTCCTTCTATAATCTCTGACTCCAAGTTTCGAGGTGTCTCCTACCACTTAATCTTTCCATCGGGCTTTTGGTCTTTCCGGTTTGCGTGTACCACCGTATTTGCCTTCAAAAGACCTCTTTGCTGGAGCTTCTTCATCCATTCTGACAACATGACCTAGCCTACGCAGCCGCTGTATTTTGATACGTGTAACTATGCTATCGTCGTAATACAGCTCGTGGTTCATACGTCGCATATATTCTCCATTAACGCAAACTGGTCCATATATTTTACGAAGAATCTTTCTCTCAAATACTCCAAGCACTGCCTCATCAGCTTTCACAAGTACCCATGCTTCAGAACCATATAACAGCACGGGTAGTATCAGTGTCTTGTATAGTGTAATCTTCGTCTGTCGAGAGGTGGCCTTGTTTCTAAACTGCTTACTTAGTCCAAAGTAGCAGCTTTTTTCCGGTGACCGACCTATGATATCGATGTCGTCGGCATAGGCGAGTGTTCTCTTGTGATTAGTGTGCCATATCTATTCACATCTGCATCTCGTATAATCTTCTCCAGAAGGATATTAAAGAGATCACACGATCGGCTGTCTCCTTGTCTGAAACCTCGTTTGGTATTAAATGATTCGGAGAGATTCTTTCCTATTCTTACTGAGGAACGCGTATCAGCAAGTGTCATCCTGCAGAGTCGTATCAATTTTACAGGGATACCAAACTCAGACATGGCTTGAAATAACTTTGAACGTAAAGAAGTATCGAAGGCGTCTTTGTAGTCAACAAAGTGATGGTAGGTGTTGATTTGTCCTTCTCGGGTCTTTTCCAGGATTTGGCGCAGTGTGAGTACCTGGTCCAGGGTGGATTTACCAGGTCTAAAGCCGAATTGATAGGGCCCAATTATCTCATTGACTTTAGGTTTTCATCTTTCACACAGTACGCTCGAGAGTATCATGTACGCGATGGGGAGGATACTTATTCCTCTGTAGTTGGCACATTCCGTCTTATCTCCTTTCTTGTGTACGGGACATAGAATGCTGAGGTTCCAATTATCTGGTATGCCTTCTTCTAGCCAGATTGCGTAGATAAGCTAATGCATACGCCATATCAACGTGTCGCCTCCAGTCTTAAATAGTTCAGCGGGTAACCCGTCGGCTCCTGCTGCCTTGTTGCTCTTCAGCCGGGTCACTGCTACTTGTACCTCATTCTGAATATGAGGTAAACATCATCATTGATGGGTTCTGCGGTATCCTCTTCGCCGCCAACGTCGGACACTAGCAGTTGGGTAAAATGTTCTTTTCATATCATGTTCTTTCCTCAGCATGTTATCTGTGTCAGTTACCAGATTTCCTTCTTTGTCTCTGCAGGAGGATGTGCCTGCACCAAAGCCATCGGTTTGATGTTTAATTCTTTGGTAGAATTTCCGGACTTCATTCTGAATCCTGTAGATCTCAAGCCGCTCACACTCACGACTTTCCATTTCTTTTTTCTTTCTGCGGAAGAGACGTTTCTCCTCTCTCCTTTTCTCCCGATACCTCTCCTTCATCTGACGCGTTGCTACTGATTGCAGGATTGCTCTATATGCCGCAATCTTGGCTTCAGTAGCATCTCGACACGCTTGGTCTAACCATTGGTTTCTTGGAGGAGGTATCCAGTACCCAAATACGGATTTCGTGGCATTTTCTATGGAGTGGGCAATAGTTTGCCACTGCGCCATTATATCATCGGAACAAGCAGTTGGGTCAGTCGAGTGGAGTATGCCGCTGCCATTTGTTGTATTTGCAGCTTTTCAATGTCCAGCTTCCGTGCAGTGTCAGATCGTACTTTCCTCGCCATGTTCAAACGGGTGCGAACCTTTGCTGCAACAAGGTAATGATCCGAATCTATATTCGCTCCACGGATCGATCGTACATCTAACACGCTGGATGAATGCCTTCCATCTAGCGCAACGTGATCAATTTTGTTTCACGTATTTTGATCGAGTGACAGTCATGTGGCTTTGTGAATATTTTGATGTTGAAATCTGGTGCTACTAACTGCACCACCGCGGAGAAATCAATCAGCCTCAACCTATTACTAGACGTTATCTCGTGGTGGCTAAACTTTCCGACTATTGGACCAAAAAAGGTTTCCTTCCCTAACTTCACATTAAAAAATTTTGCTACTCACCAAATTTCTACCAAACCAGCCAAAACTGAAAGATTCTAGAAACGAACAAGGAATATCTAGAGATCGGTTTATATGGGAACTACATCAGATTAAAGACCGATTTGGAACGTATTTGTTGGAAGTCGTTACAGAACACTACTTGCAAAATTTAAGCCAAAACGGACAAAAATCACGGACTGCAGGGGCTTAAGATGTAAAAATCGGGAGATCGGAATATATGGGAACAATATCAGGTTATCTACCGATTTCAACAGCATTTGGCATTGTTTTGGACGTCGTAACGGAACACTACATGCCCTAATCGGATAAGAATAGTATAGCATAAAAAAATTTAAAAAGAGATTTGCAAAAGATGTTTATGTTTGTTGCTATAAGCATCGTTGGATAAGTTGGATTTGAATATGGGAAGTAAGATTTGATTTGTTTCCTATTACGCTTATGAATTAATTCGACTTAAAGAGCCCTGTTCAAATTCAGATGTGTGCTTTACAACGTACTTTAGTTGGAATGGTTGTAAAACACCATGATCCATTTGACATCTCCCGCTGATAATTTTTCTTGGTCGAAAATGGAAACTCGATACGGGAAACCAGTCAAATGCTTCTAGCAACTACACACTTTTTAATGTTTTTTTGCTATACTATTCTTTGAATAGAAAGCATTAAACAATGATCTAAGCCGGACAATATCCTGCAATGGAATCTCTCAAAACCAAATTTGTATGAATTTTTCTACGAATCTCGACGAAATTTCTAATATTTTCGACAAAATATTCTATGAACGATGAAATTCAAAAATTTTGGCAGAAAACCAGAATAGGACAAAAAACGTCTTTAAATTTTAATTTTTATAAGCATCACATTGTGAAAAAAAAATTCAAGTAAAAAAAAAATTTATTAACACAATTGTTCATCAAAACAACCAAACCAATTTTTGAGGACATTTTTAACGATAAAAAATTTTTAAAGAATATTTTTGTAGGATTTTTTTTTTTGAATTTTTTTTTTCGGAAGTATCCTAATATACAGATTTACTAATATATTCATATTACTGCAGGTATGAAATGAACGCATATATTTTTATATTTACACCATACTAACATCATACATATTTATGTACATATGTAAATAAGTACAAGCAATTTCTGATAACAGTCAATCGCCATCAACTTCTAGCGAAGGTAAAATTATAGTAAGAGACTACAATCGGATTGACAAAGATATTCAATTGTTCACTATGATACCACAGTAGTCATGACAGGTCACTGTCTAATCGGAAAACATGCCGACAGACTGAAGGTTGCCGGCAACGACTTTTGCAGAAACTGTAGGGACATCGACGAAGAGGAGACTATAGAACACCTTCTGTGTGTGTGTCCCGCACTAGCAGTTAGAAGGAGTTCCACTTTAGGTTCTCATTTCTTTGAGAACCTGTCTGATTTGGCGGATGTAAAAATTCGCAAGTTACTAACCTTTTTAAAGCGATCTGGATGGCTCAACGGTAGGAACTAGAAGGCTTCTTCTGTTCCTGTGGTATCATAATGGACAAAAACGTCTAAGTGAGTCAGATGGCAGACTGCAACTTAAACCTAAATTATGCAAACAGGTTCAGTAGATCAAACATTATAGCCCCCAGAAGGCTGGAGAAATGGAAAGTGGTCAAATTTGACTATATCTCTAACTACAAAATCTCCCATGAACATTCCATTAAGGAACAGGAGATACTTCTCTCATATCAACGAGTGCAGTCCGATTAATGATAAAGCTCAATGATGGGTTTGGTTTTGATAGGTTAGGTTGAAAAGAGGGTGCGGATATTAATCCGCCCTACGGCACTATGGATATACACCTAAGCCAGTAATCGACTTGTTGTACACTCTAAATACTAACAAGTACAAAAGCGTTAAGTTCGGCTGGGTAGAACTTTGGATACCCACCACCTCGGATATATATCCGGGGTGGTGCATTTCATCAAAATCCGGTGAAATTGCATAGCAGTTATATCGGAATATGTTCCGTTTTGAACCAAATACTAATCGGCATAAGTCATTGTTCAATTGTGTAACAAAATATTGGTCTTTTTAGTAGCTATATCTAAAAAAACCGATCTGAACCATATACAACATTGATGTCGAAAAACCTCACATAAGTCACTGTGTCAAATTTCAGTTAAATCGGATTGTAAATGCGCCTTTTTTGGGGCCAAGACTTTAAATTGAGATATCGGTCTATATGGCAGCTATATCCAAATCTGGACCGATCTGAGTGAAATTGAAGAAGGATGTCGAAGGACCTAACAAAACTCACTGTCCCAAATTTGGGCGACATCGGACAATAAATGCGGCTTTTATGGACCCAAAACCTTAAATCGAGGGATCAGTCTATATGGCAGCTATATCCAAATCTGATCCGATCAGGGCAAAATTGAAGAAAGATGTCGCAAGTTCTAAGACAACTCATTGCTCCAAATTTCAGCAAAATCGGATGATAAATGTGGCTTTTATTGGCCTAAGACCCTAAATCGGAGGATCGGTCTATATGGCAGCTATATCCAAATCTGAACCGATCTGGGCCAAATTGAAGGAAGATGTCGCAGGTGCTAAGACAACTCATTGTCCCAAATTTCAGTAGAATCGGATAATAAATGTGGCTTTTATTGGCCTAAGACCCTAAATCGGAGGATCGGTCTATATAGCAGCTATATCCAAACCTGGGGCGATCTGGGCCAAATTAACGAAGAATGTCGAAAGGCCTAAGACAACTCACTGTCCCAAATTTCAGCAAAATCGGATAATAAATGTGGCTTTTATTGGCCTAGGACCCTAAATCGGAGGATCGGTCTATATGGCAGCTATATCAAAATCTGGACGGATCTGTGCCATATTGCAGAAGTATGTCAAGGGGCTTAACTTTACTCACTGCTCCAAATTTCGGCGACATCTGACAGTAAATGCGTTTTCTATGGGCCCAAAACCTTAAATCCAGGGATCGATCTATATGGCAGCTATATCCAAATCTGATCCGATCAGGGCCATATTGAAGAAAGATGTCGAAGGGCCTAACACAGCTCACTGTACCAAATTTCAGCAAAATCAGAAAATAACTGTGGCATTTATGGGCCTAAGACCCTAAATCGGAGGATCGGTCTATATGGCAGCTATATCCAAATCTGGTCCGACCTGGGCCAAATTGACGAAGGATGTCGAAAGGCCTAACACAACTCACTGTCTCAAATTTCAGCAAAATCGCATATTAAATGTGGCTTTTACTGGCCTAAGATCCTATAATGGTGGATCGGTCTATTTGGGGGCTATATCAAGATATAGTCCGATGTAACCCATCTTCGAACTTAACCTGCTTATGGGCAAAAAAAAGAATCTGTGCAATGTTTCAGCTCAATATCTCTACTTTTAAAGACTGTAGCGTGATTTCAACAGACAGACGGACATTCGGACGGACATGTCTAGATCGTCTTAGATTTTAACGTTGATCAAGAATATATATACTTTATAGGGTCGGAAATGGATATTTCTATGTGTTGCAAACTACCCCCATCCTTCTGTGGTGGGTATAAAAAGGAACCTCTAACAAGAAAATCTAAGTTAGAAATTCCGTGCTACTTAAAAAATCCCTAACTGTTTATTGTACCACTCATCTAAGTTGGTTCATGTCTGGAATTGTGTGCTCACCCAAGTCCCGGCGTATGTTAGCCCCACATGCTTGCCGCACCGATTTTGCATAAGTGAGATCATAATCCTATGGGTCCCGTTATGATACCAATAGCTATACTGACTTCCTTCTTACATCCTTTCAGTAATAACCTCGTCTTTCCACAATCCGCTTCTCCCCATAGGATTTTCTTCATTCTACCGACTTTTTCGATGTTCTACAGTGTCACATGCGCGTTCGTCAACCACGCCCTCAACTCGAACTGCATCGACCCGAAAGGATTCGGGTTAACCAAGTTTGTTGACGGCAATCCTCGGGCCTTTACCGCCAAATCGTCTGCTCTTTCATTTCCCCGCTATGACCCGGCACCCAAACGATGCAGATTGTTCCTTCCTCAGAGAAGGCGTTAATCTCCTTCTTATTCTCCAAGATTGTTCGTGACCTTACCGTCCTGGTTGTTATATCCCTGATGGCCAGTTTACTGTCCGTAAAGGTCCTCTCCGAGGTCCTCTCTTGAACACCACACGCACTCCCTGATCACCCGTATTGCTGCCTGCCGTATCGTAATAAGGTCAGGCAGTCGAAAACAAATGTGGCGCAGAGGTTAGCATGTCCGCCTGCTAGCGCCTGGGTTCAAATCCCGGCGTTAACATCAACAAAATTTTCAGCGGTGGTTATTCCCTTACTAATAAAGGCTACATTTGTAAGGTATCCTGTCATGTTAAAACTTCCCAACCAAGTGGTGTCGCTATGCTCCAAGCCGGTCGGGCTGAACATAAAAAAAGAGGCCCCTTATCATTGAGATTTAACTTTGATCGGGCTGCACTCTTTGATATTAAAGAAGTATGGCATGTTCCTTAATGGAAAGTTCATGGGAAATTTAGTTAGTAGTACAATGACAGCCAACCTACATAATAAGAGACACCGGAATCTTGGAATAATGACGTTGATCGATGGTTTATAATAACGGAATTTGTGGTGAAGGAATCCTTGAGGAGCTTCAAACCACTTAAGTCTCCCGGACCTGATGGAATATTTCCGGCGTTACTACAGAAAGAGGCAGACTATCTGGCGCCTCGTCTGGCCAAAATTTTCACAGCGTGCCTAGGACTTTCATATACTCCGGAAGCTTGGCAGGCATGTTTATGCGACGCCAAAGCCCTACAGACCCATAAGCCTTACGGCCTTTCTACTCAAAACCATGGAACGTATTGTGGACACCATGATAAAGAGTATGACATCCAGCGTACTGCTCAAATACAAACAGCATTCCTATGTCAAGGGAAGGTCGGTGGAGACTGCCCTGCACGATGTTGTGCATAAAATAGAAGAGTCCTTCGATGCCAAAACGTACACACTGGCGATATGCATTGACATCGAGGGGCCTCTTAACAATATGCGGACCGACACGCTGATCCAATCCTTAGAACAGTACCGGGTGGACCCGGTCCTTAGAGACTGGATATCGGACATCAAGGAATACATTTCTATTTCAGATTTGTACTCTTCTTTAAAATAACTTTCATTTGATACCCATATTGCCAAAGGGGGTTCTGTTGGGGTTTGGTATGGGGGACCCCCCGAACACTTTGGGCAAAATTAGTATAACAAGTTTGTACTCTACTCTTAAATAGCTTTCATTTGATACCCATATTGTCTCAATCGGTAAACATGTCCGCCTGGGTGGGCTTTGGGATGGGGCGTCCCCCAGGTTATGGGACCCAAAAATTTTATACCAATTTCGTGTTTTTGGGGTACCATAAGGTGGCATACAAAATTTCTCTTAAATCGGTGCACGTATCTCCGAGATCTGACGTTTTTGAAAATAAGGGTATGGGGGAGGATCCGCCCCCCCTTCGGATATCAAAAAATTTAGTACCCTATTTTCACCGCGGACCCAAACTCTACCATCTGTGAAAATTTCATGAAAATCGGTTCAGCCGTTTTCGAGTCTATAAGGAACACACAAACAAACACAAATGGATTTTTATACCCCCCACCATAGGATGGGGGTATACTAATTTCGTCATTCTGTTTGTAACACCGCGAAACATGCGTCTAAGATCCCATAAAGTATACATATTCTTGATCGTCGTGACATTTTAAGTCGAACTAGCCATGTCCGTCCGTCTGTCCGTCCATCCGTCTGTCCGTCCATCCTTCTGACTGTCGAAAGCACGCTAACTTTTGAAGTAGTAGAGCTAGCCGATTGAAATTTTGCACAAATACTTCTTATTGGTGTAGATCGGTTGGGATTGTAAATGGGCCAAATCGGTCCATGTTTTGATATAGCTGCCATATAAACCAATCATGGGTCTTGACTTCATCGGCCTCTAGAGGGCGCAATTCTCATCCGATTGGAATGAAATTTTGCATGACGTGTTTTGTTATGATATCCAACAACTGTGCCAAGTATGGTTCAAATCGGTTAACAACCTGTTATAGCTGCCATATAAACCGATCTCGGGTCTTGACTTCTTGAGCCTCTAAAGGGCGCAATTATTATCCGACTTGCCTGAAATTTTGCATGACGTATTTTTATCTTACTTTCAACAACTGTGCCAAATACGGTGCAAATGGGTCAATAACCTGATATAGCGGCCATATAAACCGATCTGGGATCTTGACTTATTGAGCCTCTAGAGGTCGCAATTATTATCCGATTTGCCTGAAATTTTGTACAACGGATCCTCTCATGACCATCAACATACGTGTTTATTATGGTCTGAATCGGTCTATAGCCTGATACAGCTCAAATAAAAATCAATCTCTCTATTTTACTTCTTGAGCCCCCAAAGGACGCGATTCTTATTCGAATTGGCTGACATTTTACACAGGTCTCCAACATATAATTTAATTGTTGTCCAAACCGGGCCATATCTTGATATCGCTCTAATAGCAGAACAAATCTGTTCTTCTATCCTTTTTGTGCCTAAGAAGAGATGCCGGGAAAAGAACTCGACAAATGCAATCCATGGTGGAGGGTATATAAGATTCAGTCCGGTCGAACTTAGCACGCTTTTACTTGTTATATATAAGAAGATGAATTATCTCTATGGAAATGCGATGTCAGTATCATTTCCTACTGGGTAGGTTTCACCCAAACCGATGCACCTATGTGTTTGCACTGTGGCCCAACTTAAAGCCATAGTCGCAAACACCAAACAATCAAAGTCGCAAAGGAAAAAAAGAAAAAAAAACAACGAATACAAACGCAAATACAAATACATAAATGCCACGTAATTGGAATCATTATTCATTATTTACTTGCCACATTTTAATATGGCCCTTGTTGTGCCCCTTTTTGTGCAATGACCACAACAGCACCACATTGTAGGGATGATGCGGTTGGTGGCAGTTGTTGTGCGGACAACAACATCTTTGAGGACAAAACAGAAATTCACTGGAAATATGTTTAAAATATTTACTCCAAGTGTTAAAAATTCAATAAACCCTTACAAAAGGGTACATGAGCAATGAGCACAGCAACAAGTGGCTGGCTGCATTCATTGGGCGGCAGCAATGATTGGCTGGCGAGGAAGCAGGAATTGACTGTGAGATTATTATTCATGAATTTCATGTAAAATGTCAGTTACAAAATAAATCATTAATGCCACCAATTGTGGGGATGAACGAAACACACAGAAAATTGGTTTCAACGAAGCCTCGACCACCAAACAGACAGAATTAATAAATTACAATTTTATTTATGGACTGACGGTGGTGATTAAAAAATCTCTGCCACTTAATTAAACATCTGCCGTCATAGGAGAATGCACTCTTATTACCATTTAAGCAATTTAATATTATCAACAATTAAGGCGAAGAAAAAAGTTAAGTTAATTAAAACGTTGTTGAGGCGGAGTCAAATTGGAGGATAAGCGCATTTACAGCTCACGACAAGCTGAAATGCTTAAGCTCAAGGCAATAAAAATATTTATTAACTTTAAATCCAACACTATGGACAGGGCGTATATGGCAATTATCTTATATACAAAAATTAAATTGTTGCACTTTGTTTTTTAGTTTGTTTATCTGTTCCGTATAGACTCAATAACGGCTGAATCGATTTTCATGCAATTTTCACAGATGGTAGAGTTTGAGGCCTTAGTGAATTTGATATCCGAAGGGGGGCGGACCCTCCCCCTCACCACCACTTTTAAAAACGCCAGATCTCGGCGATGACTGCATCGATTTAAGCTAAATTTATGCCACCTTATGGTACCCCAAAAACACGAAATTGGTAAAAAATGTTGGGATCAAATAACTTGGGGGAACGCCCCATCCCAAAACCCACCCGAACGGACATGTTTGCCGATTGGGACAATATGGGTATCAAATGAAAGGTATTCACACCTAAAAACACCACCCAACAGGACACTTTTACCGCTTTGGGCAATATGGGTATCAAATGAGCGGTATTTAATAGTAGAGTGCGTACTTGGCACAAAAATGTCACTTCTAGTGTCGGGCCTTTGGGCAATACGGGTATCAAATGAAACGTATTTAAAAGTAGAGCATAAATCTGAAACAAAAATGTATTCCTTGGTGTCTGAGAGTAAAATGTTTACCCTCAATTTGGGATAGACACAGGAGGACTAGCGGATCTTTAACGAGTAAAAACGTGCTATGTTCGGCCGGGCCGAATCTTATATACCATCCACCATGGATCGCATTTGTCGAGTTCTTTTCCGGGCATCTCTTCTTAGGCAAAGAAAGGATAAAAGAAAAGATTTGTTCTACTATTAGAGCGATATCAAGATGTGGTCCGGTTCGGACCACAATTAAATTATATGTTGGAGACCTGTGTAAAATGTTAGCCAATTCGAATAAGAATTGCTCCCTTTGGGGGCTCAAGAAGTAAAATAGAGAGACCGATTTATATGGGAGCTGTATCAGGCTATAGACCGATACAGTCCATAATAAACACGTATGTTGATGGTCATGAGAGGATCCGTCGTACAAAATTTCAGGCAAATCGGATAATAATTGCGCCCTCTAGAAGCTCAAGAAGTCAAGTCCCCATATCGGTTTATATGGCAGCTATATCAGGTTATAGACCGATTTTAGCCATACTTGGCACAGTTGTTCTATATCATAACAAAATACTTCGTGCAAAATTCGTTAAAATCGGATAAGAATTGCGCCCTCTAGAGGCTCAAGAAGTCAAGATTCAAGATCGGTTTATATGGCAGCTATATCAGGTTATTAACCGATTTGAACCTAATTTAGCACAGTTGTTGGAAGTCATAGCGAAACATATCGTGCAAAATTTCATTCCAATCGGATAAGAATTGAGCCCTCTAGAGGCTCAAGAACTCAAGTTTCAAGATCGGTTTATATGGCAGCTATATCAGGTTATGGACCGATTTGAACCATACTTGGCACAGTTGTTGGATATCATAACAAAATACTTCGTGCAAAAATTCATTCAAATCGGATAAGAAATGCGCCCTCTAGAGGCACAAGAAGTCAAGACCTAAGATCGGTTTATATGGCAGCTATATCAAAACATGGACTGATATGGCCATGTGCAAAATTTCAAGCGGCTAGCTTTACTCCTTCGAAAGTTAGCGTGATTTCGACAGACAGACGGACGGATGGACGGACAGACGGACGGTCATGGCTAGATCGACATAAAATGTCACGACGATCAAGAATATACATATATACTTTATGGGGTCTCACACGAATATTTCGAGTAGTTACACACAGAATGACGAAATTAGTATACCCCCATCCTATGGTTGAGGATATAAAAATGTGGTATCCCAAGTGTTAGCATTGATATATGATTTTGAATGTATTGTGTGGATCTGAGCGAGACCCGTAGCCCTGCATAGCACGGTGCTGATATCATTTCAGGGTCCGCCCCTTAACTCCCTACAAACCAGATATGTTTGCCTTTTATGGCAATAAGGCTAAGTGCGTGGATGGCCGTCCCACCCTACATACCCCTCAAACTGGACATATTTGTCGAATATGGCAAAAAGGGGCTAAAATCTGATATCTGTTTTATGGCCAAGTGTTTCAGGGACGACTCATCTCATAACCGGAACTCATCTCATAACCAGAACGGAACGATACATGCGTTCAATTGCAGCCAAATCGGACAAACATTACGGCTTGTAAGCGCTCAAGAAGTCAAATCGGGAGATGGGTTTATATGGGACCCATATCTAAATCTGAACCGATATGGCCCATTTGCAATCCCCAACTACCTACATCAATATTAAGTATCTGTGCAATATTTCGGTTATATCAAATTTATTTTTATACCCACCGCCATAGTCATTTCATTTGTAATGGACCAGCTAGTTATCCAATAAACCTGCAAGGGAGCCATTAACAAATGTTAGAGGGTTTAAACCGTGTGCCATGCACAGAGTGTATACTGTGGTTGTCAGGCTTTACATGTTATATGGTGTTATTATCTGGTGGACGGTGAATCAAAATTCCATCCTCTTTTCAATACTCAGTCAGATCCAAGGATAGTTTGTTTATACATTAGTGTAGTACTAACGCGAGAACGTCGAGTGTAAACAACTTTTCGGACAGTAAAATGGCCATAAGCGCAATAACAACCAGGACGGTAAGGTCACAAACAGTCTTGCAGTGTAAGAAGGAGATAAACGCCTTCTCTGAGGATGGCAAATCGTTTGGATGACGGGCCATGACGAAGTAAGGGGGTATGAAAGGGCAGACGAGTTGAAGCCAGAGGACTGTGGTCAATAAACTTGATTAACCCCAAGCTTTTCGGATCGATGCAGTCCGAGTTAAGACCGTGGGCCATGAATGCGCATGTAGCACGGTGGAACAGCGAAATAGTCGGTAGGACGTGATACGGTGTGATACGAATCGTGAGAGGGCGAGGCTACAACTGAAAGAAAGTAAGAAGGAGGTCAGTATAGCTGTCCGTATCAGATCGGGACACATGTAGTCCTATGTGTCCGCACGACGTCGAGTGTGAACATCTTTACCGACAGTAAAATTGCCATAAGGGCAATAACAACCAGGACGGTAAGGTCACGAACAGTCTTGCAGTTTAAGAAGGAGATTAACGCCTTTTCTGAGGATATCGCAATCCGCATCGTTTGGGTGCCGAGACATAACGGAGTAAGTGGGAATGGGAGGGCACACGATTTGGCAGTGAAGGCCAGAGAACTGCCGTCGATAAACTTGGTTAACCAAAGCCTTTCGGGTCGACGCAGTCCGATCTAAGGGAGTGGGCGACAAACGCCCACAGCGAAACAGTCGGTCGGACGGCGAAAATCCTATGGGGTGATCCGGATCGCAAGAGGACGAGGGAAGTAAGAAGGAGGTCAGTATAGCTTTTGGTGTCATAACGGGACACAATGGACTACGAGCAAAATCGGTGCGGCAAGTGATGGCATGTGGGAAAGAGGAAGAGACGTTGGAGCATTTCCTATGACACCGGCTTACAGACACCGGTACTTAGGTAGGAACACGATACCAGACATGAACCTACTTAGGGCAGTGGTATGGAAAACAATTAAGGATTTTAACACGAAATTCCTATCTCCAAAAAAATTTGTTTTTCGAAGTTACCTTTTAGTTTTTTAGAGCACACAACAAGCCGATTACTGGCTTAAGTGTATAGTGGCATGGGGCAGATTAATATCTCTACCCTTTCTTCAACCTAACCTAACATCACAGCCACACTGAGGTCGATAACGCTACACTTTTCCCTCTGGACATTGCGACAAGAAAAAATTGCTGCGACCGCTGCTGTGAGGCCACCGTAGTGCAGAGGTTAGCATGTCCGCCTATGACGCTGAACGCCTGGGTTCGAATTCTGGCGAGACCATTAGAAAATAATTTTCAGCGGTGGTGTTCCCCACCTAATGCTGGCAACATTTGTGAGGTACTATGCCATGTAAAACTTCTCTCCAAAAAGGTGTCGCACTGAGGTACGCCGTTTGGACTCAGCTGTAAAAAGGAGGCCACATATCATTGAGCTTAAACTTGAATCGGACTGCACTCGTTGATATGTGGGAAGTTTTCCCCTGTTCCTCACATTTATTCATAGTCGAGGTCACCGTAGTGCAGAAATGAGCATGTCCGCCTATGACACTCAATACCTGGGTTCGAATCCTGACGAAAACATCAGAAAAAATTTCATCTGTGGTTGTCCTCTCCTAATGTTGGCGACATTTGTGAGGCATTATGCCGTGTAAAACCTTCTCCCCAAAGAAGGAGAAGGTCACCGTAGGGCAGAAATTAGCATGTCCGCCTATGATACTCAATACCTGGGTTCGAATCCTGACGAAAACATCAGAAAAAATTTCAGCTGTGGTTGTCCTCTCCTAATGTTGGTGACATTTGTGAGGCATTAGGCCGTATAAAACCTTCTCCCCAAAGAGGTGTTGCACTAAGGTACGCAAAAGGAGGTCCCTTATCAATGAGTGGGCAGCACTCATTGATATGTGAGAAGTTTGCCTCTGTTTGCTAATGGAATGTTCATGGGCAAATTTACATTTTTTACATATGCATGAGTTTCTTAGCCCTCAGAAAGATTTGGTGATTTATTCGCCATCCTTTTTACAAATACCTTGATCTAATACGTTCAAAAGTTTACAAAAGTACATAACAACTCAAAAGTTTAATCTCTACGAAAAGTTCTGGTGAAATTTTAGTATGTGCTATACTGCATATGGACTCAAAATGCTTTGAAACGAATATTAGATCCAATCGAACAAACAAAAATTTAATATATTTTTCAACTGAAAAAAAAACTTTATTAAACCTGCAAATAAATTCCATATGGATAGAGAAACACACTTTTCTCAATTCCAGTAGACTTTCATTCGGAATATCCTTTTGCAAAATGTGTTAACAAAATTTAATGCTAGCCTATTAAATGAACTGCTTGTATATTTCGAATATGTTTAATCACATTTTAATCTTTTAGTCTTATGGAGAGAGCCAGCTATGGGGCAAGCAAAGGACTTTATACAACGATACAGCAAAAAAGAAGAGATGCAAATGAAAGAGTAATTACATCACCAAGCATTAAAGGCAACACGCGTTATGGTGGCCAACCTACTACTCCAAATATTAAAATCAGCCAAACAGAAGAAAACCATGTGTAGACAAAATATTTTCTTATAAAACACTATACAAAATTTACATAAAAGTTTTGATAAAAAAATTAAACTATGTCCAACAATGGAAGGTCGGTGGAGACTGCCCTGCACGAGGTTGTGCATAAAATACAAGAATCCTTCGATGCCAAAACGTACACGCTGGCGGTATGCATTGACATCGAGGGGGCTTTTAACAATATGCGGACCGACACACTGATCCAATCCTTAGAACAGTTCCGGGTGGACCAGGTCCTTAGAGACTGGATAAACCATATGCTAAGGAACCGGTGGATAAATTGTGTGTCCCGTGGCACAGATATATGGGAAAAAGTGACACAAGGCATACCACGGGGGGGCATTTTACCACCACTTCGATGGGTGACCACCATAAATGACCTATTACGGATGCTGACTGAGGAAGGACATGAACCCGCCTGCTAGGCAAACGATCTTATAATATTGGGTTGCCTAAAAAGTAATTGCGGATTTTTCATATAGTCAGCGTTGACAAATTTTTTCACAGCTTGTGACTCTGTAATTGCATTCTTTCTTCTGTCAGTTATCAGCTGTTACTTTTAGCTTGCTTTAGAAAAAAGCGTAAAAAAGTATATTTGATAAAAGTTCATTCTAAGTTTTATTAAAAATGCATTTACTTTCTTTTAAAAAATCCGCAATTACTTTTTGGGCAACCCAATACTTCTAAGGGGTAAGGATCCAAATGAGCTATGCAGAAGGGCCGAAAGGGTCTTGCATATGGCATATGACTGGGCTAGAACCAGAGGTCTCAATGTTAACCCTAAGAAAACCTGTTCACCAGGAAGACGAAGGTGGGCCAATTTAACGCACCACGTTTCCTCAATAAGATGATTTCGATATCTAACAAGGTCAAATACTTAGGTGTGATCTTGGACAGGAAACTGAATTGGAAGTGTCACATTCGAGAGCGTACCGAGAAAGCTCACAGATGTTAGACACTATGTAGACGGGCCGTAGGCTCAAAATCGAGCCTGAATCCGAGGATAGTCCACTGGCTCTATAGGAGCGTGATTAGACCAATACTTACTAACGCCCCTGTAGTTTGGAGGACTGCTATGGAGAAAAAGTGCAACATAAGGACCATACAACAGGTTCAGAGAACATGTTATCTTGGCATAGGCGTCCCGTCCCATAGGACCACGCCCACGCCCGACCCATTGACATACAGATTAAGTGTGCGGCAGCCACTGCGGCTATGAGACTTGAGGCGATGGGAGAATAGATTGAGGATGGGAGCAGCTCATACCATAACGGTATAATCGAGGCGACGATAGGAAACCTGGAAGGAAACCTACGATTGTAGTGGGTCACTGAATCGCTTGTGAGACAAGAAACAGCACTGCGTCTTCCGTATGTTAAAGTCTACTCTGTTTATTTTACCCCACTCGGAAATGGCCAACAAATCATGGGAGAGCGTCACGTCCAAAATGCACCTCCCGTCCACAATTTTTTAAGGACTGGGCCTATGGTCGAATGAATATGAATGACATAAACTACTGCTATCGGTAAATGAGTAGACTGCATTCGAAGTTTGACCCAATAGATCGTCAATGAAAATAAGAACAAGTAAAAGCGTGCTAAGTTCGGCCGGGCCGAATCTTATATACCCTCCACCATGGATCACATTTGTCGAGTTCTTTTTCCGGCATCTCTTCTTAGGCAAAAAAAGGATATAAGAAAAGATTTTCTCTGCTATTAGAGCGATATCAAGATATGGTCCGGTTTGGACCACAATTAAATTATATGTTGGAGACCTGTGTATGATGTCAGCCAATTCGAATAACAATTGCGCCCTTTGGGGGCTCAAGAAGTATAATAGAGAGATCGCTTTATATGGGATCTGTATCGGGCTATAGACCGATTCAGACCATAATAAACAAGTATGTTGATGGTCATGAGAGGATCCGTCGTACAAAATTTCAGGCAAATCGGATAATAATTGCGACCTATAGGGGCTCAAGAAGTCAAGATCCCAGATCGGTTTATATGGCAGCTATATCAGGTTATGAACCGATTAGAACCTTATTTGACATAGTTGTTGAAATTAAAAATAAAATACGTCTTGCAAAATTTCAGCCAAATCGGATAGGAATTGCGCCCTCTAGAAGCTCAAGAAGTCGAGTCCCCAGATCTGTTTATATGACAGCTATATCAGGTTATGAACCGATTTGAACCATACTTGGCACAGTTGTTGGATATCATAATAAAACACGTCGTGCAAAATTTCATTCTATTCGGATAAGAATTGCGCGCTCTAAAAGCTCAAGAAGTCAAGACCCAAGATCGGATTATATGGCAGCTATATCAGGTTATAAACCGATTTGAACCATACTTGGCACAATTATTGGATATCATAACAAACCACGTCGTGCGAAATTTCATTTCAATCGGATAAGAATTGCGCACTCTAGAGGCTCAAGAAGTCAAGACACAAGATCGGTTTATATGGCAGCTATATCAGGTTATGAGCCGATTTGAACCATACTTGGCACAGTTGTTGGATGTCATAACAAAATACTACGTGCAAAATTTCATTCTAATCGGATAAGAATTGCGTACTCTAGAGGCTCAATAAGTCAAGACCCAAGATCGGTTTATATGGCAGCTATATCAAAACATGGACCGATATGGCCATCTTACAATACCAGCCGACCTACACCAATAAGAAATATTTGTGCAAAATTTCAAGCGGCTAGCTTTACTCCTTCGGAAGTTAGCGTGCTTTCGACAGACAGATGGACGGACATGGCTAGATCGACTTAGAATTTCGCGACGATCAAGAATATATATACTTTATGGGGTCTCAGACGAATATTTCGAGTAGTTACAAACAGAATGACGAAATTAGTATACCCCCCATCCTATGGTGGAGGGTATAAATAGGAAAGGGGAAAGGACAGATTCTTGTGGCACACCTACGGTCAATGCATACTCATCGGATGAAAACCCCTTTACAACAACTCGTATAGTGCGATCTCTGAGAAAGCTCTATATAAATCGCAGGAAGTTATTACCGACTCCAAAAACGACAAGCTTTGATAAAAGTGCACCGTGTCAGACCCTATCAAATGTCTTGGAGATATCCAGAGCCACAACCTTATTCTCAACAAACTGATGGATAGAGCGACTCCATGTTTCCGACGAAAATGCCATTAGGTCTCCCGTAGAGCGATTTCTGCGGAACCCATACTGTCTATCGCTAAGAAGGCCATTGGACTCTAAGTATCTGACAAGATGATGGTTAACCATACTCTGCATAACCTTGGAGAGCGCGGAGCATATCGCAATTGGCCGGTAATTCGCAGAGATGTTCGCCCCACCATTTTTTGGGGATAGGTTGAACGTTCGCAACCTTCAATTGCATCTGAATTGCGAAAATCCTTTGAGCGATAATAGTTTCGTCTATTTTAAGTCGCCAGGCCCTGATGATGTAACACCGACAGACTGGCTCCTAGGCCTAAGTGGATATACTCTGCTTGTATCAGTATGTCGTATATTCCTGTGAGATGGAGGGACACAAAGGTCATTTTCATTCCGAAAACAGGAAACCAGGACCATACGAAAGCTAAAGATTTTCGCCCTATTAGGCTGTCATCCTTCATGCTGAAGATTTTTGAGAGGTCGATAGAAACAGGTCTTAGAGCAAAGATCCCTAGAGATTGCCTGCCTTGGCAACAGCATGCCTATAGCAAAGGCAAATCCACTGCAACAGCCTTTCACGACCTAGTCGACTACATAGATGATTCTCTCCGCAATGGTAGAATTTCTTGACATTGAAGGTGCCTTCAATAATGTAAAACCGACGTCAATCATGAAGAAGCGGGAGTTTGTAGGCCTCAATACTAAGAAAGTTTATAAAGTTGGGATCTGTAGATCTAAAAAGATGAGGTGTACTGTCTGCTCTACTTTGGGACATAGCCTTTAACAATATATTATTGTATCTGAAAGAAAGGGGTGTAAAGTAGTCACGTATGCTGATGATGTGGCTATAACGGTTAGGGAAAGTTTCCCAGCACTCTAAGAAATATGCTTAAGGAAGATCTACGTGCCACAGCAAAGTGGGCTAGCGAAAGTGGTCAAGGCGCAAATCCGTGCAGGACAGACGTTGAACTTCAAATCCAACATTTTAGAAAGGGCAAGAAAGGCAAGTTTTGCCCTTTACACCTGCAAGAGAGCCATTGGCAACATTTGGGGGTTTAGACCGCGTGTCATGCATTGGGTATATACTACAGTTGCCAGACCTATTATGCTATATGGTGTTGTGCTCTGGTGGACGGCACTTCAAAAATCCACCTACCGTTTAATACTCAACCGGATCCAAAGTATGGCGTGTTTGTGCATCACAACTTTAATACTCAACCGGATCCAAAGTATGGCGTGTTTGTGCATCACAGCCGCACTGAGGACGACACCATCTGATGCACTGACATAGTGGCCCACTGCTGTGCGGCTAAAGGAGCTTTCTCTTTTGTCATGTAGCGGCTACGCACACTGTGTTATCCTTGATACAATATCCGGTATTCCAGGCAGTGTGGATTACACCCTACCTGAGCCGCTTTTTGATAAAAAGTGTGCCACTATTCCTGATAGAACCGATTGGAACTACGATATCCCTGGTAAGAGAAGTTACATAGACTTCTATACGTATGGTTCCAAACTAAACGACCAGGTGGGCTTTGGGGTGTACTCTAAAGATCAAGAACTGGTCATATCGAAAAGGTTACCCGACCACTGCAGTGTGTATCAAGCAGAGATTCTTGCAATTAAGGAAATTGGCATAAATATCTTCTCAGACAGCCAGGCAACCATTGAATCCCTGGAGAACGTATTTCTGAATTCAAAAACCGCCCTCGACTGCCGAGATAGCCCAACTGTTCAAAATTCACCTGCTCTGGATGCCAGGCCACAGAGATATCCCAGGGAATTTTAAATCGGACGAGCTAGCGAGACTGGGAACTACGTTACACATTCCAGGGACACTTGAATCTGTGGGTATGCCTCTAGGAACATGTAAGCTAAGTTTTCAGGACCTCGCCTGAAGGGCAATGGATGATAAATGGTCACAAAGTGGGGATTGTGAGCATTTCGAAATGGTGTGGCCTAGCCTAGACTTGAAGAGGTCTACCATTTTGCTGTCGCTGGTTAGAACAGATGTCTCAGTCATTTTGTCCGTCATGACAGGTCATTGTCTGATCGGAAAACATGCTGACAGACTAATGGTGGCCTGTAACAAATTTTGCCGAAGCTGTGAGAACGTCGAGGAGGAAAAGACCATAGAACATCTGATGTGTGTGTGTGTTCCGCACTGACAGTCAGAAGGAGTTCCATTTTAGATTCCCATTTCTTTGAGAACTTGTCTGATTTAGCGGATTGAAAAAAAATACTTGTCGAAAATTTCTTTTATGTATAACGAATTACTTTTTTGGGTGTAGGTTAAGTTTTACAAATTATTATTTCTCCAAACTGTAAGCCTATATCATTTAAGTGAAGCCTTCATATAGGCTTCTTTCATCTTATACTTGATATTCGCCGTTAATGTGTGTTTGTGGAAAATGCGCATTATGAAAATGAAAATCTTACAAATTCTTTCCAGGAAAATTCGATTTCATTTTAGCTTTGAAGTAAAAAAAAAAACACCTCCGAAGGGAAAACAGCAGATAACAAAAAGAGAAATGGTTAAAAAGAAAGACATACATAGTCCGAGTTTTTGGGCCGGAAAGAAACGACCCAACAAGCATCCTGACTATGTTATCCACCAGCACCTTATGCTGCATGTTGCAGTGCCTTCTGGCCGTCGTCATCGACATCGTCGCCATTGCCGCCATCATCATCATTGTCAGTTACTTTATGATATTAATATGGCATTACAGAAACAACAAAAAACAATTGCTGCTACACATACAACAGTAGTAGGCCAACATCACACCAACAACAGCTTTAGCAACATGGCTCGCAATAACAACGTCAGAGGGTAGTGTGCAGCAATGAAAGCGTCAACATCAACGACCCATTTGCAATAAAAACATATGCAACTTAAGAAAGCTGTAAGCTGTAATATTATGCTACTATACAACGTGGCAGTAGAATAGAAGATGCAAAAATGTGAAAATGTATTTGCGATACACAAGGACAAACAAATTTTACAGCTTAAATGCATAAAAATTAAATGAATGTTGCCAACGTTTCGAGAACTATTATATGCAGGCACAAAAGGGGTGTTGGAAAAATCAGGCAAGTCAAATTTAAGAAGAAAAATATTTTAAACTATCGATAAATCGACAGAGTAATATGGTAGCAAACGGAAAGGATGGAATTTTCAACAACAATAACAGGGTAAGGTAATTACAATTTCACATAAAAATTGTAAAGGTTAGGTTAGCCCATGCCAATGTGGACACACACCTAAGACAGTAAATCCGATTACTGGCGCTCTGACTACTAAAACGTGACCTCGAAAATGAAAATTTTAAGTTAGGAATTCCATGCTACTTACAAAATCCTTAAGTTGGTTCATGTCTGGTATTATGTGCCCATATATTGGTTTGCCCAAAAAGTAATTGCGGATTTTTCATATAGTCGGCGTTGACAAATTTTTATTACAGCTTGTGACTCTGTAATTGCATTCTATCTTCTGTCAGTTATCAGCTGTTACTTTTAGCTTGCTTTAGAAAAAAGTGTAAAAAGAGTATATTTAATTAAAGTTCATTCTAAGTTTTATTAAAAATGCATTTACTTTCTTTTAAAAAATCCGCAATTACTTTTTGGGCAACCCAATAAGTGCAGATATCTGTAAAACGCGAAAACCCGGCAATGACAAAGGAAATGCTTTAACGTCTCATCATCTTATCCGCATGCCCTACACATGCTATCACTTGCCGCACCGATTTTTCATAAGTGAGCTCGTAGTCCTATGTGTCCCGTTGTGATACCGAAAGATATACTGACCTCCTTCTTACTTCCATTCGGTAATAGCCTCACGGTCTTCTCACGATCTGGATCTCCCCATGGGATTTTCGCCATCTTACCGACCGTTTCGCTGTCCCATAAAGTTAAATGCGCATTCGTCACCCACTCCCTTAACTCAGACTGCATCGACCCGAAAGTTTTCGGGTTAACCAAGTTTGTTGATGGCTGTTCTCTGGCCTTACCTACCAAATCGTCTGATTTCTCATTCCCAGTTACTCCGTGAGGGCCCGGTACCCAAACAATGCGGATTTCTCCATCCTCAGAGAAGGCGTTAATCTCCTTCTTACACTGCAAGACTGTTCGTAATCTTACCGTCCTGGTTGTTATTGTCCTTTGACAATTTTACTGTCGGTAAAGATGTTCACACTCGACGTCCTCGCGTTAACACCACACCACCTCACGCATTCCGTGTTCTCCCAGATCACCGCCTGCCGAATCGGTATATGGTCAGACAGTCTAAAACATATCTCAGTCCCTGGGTTCTCAATGTAGACCCCCAGGCCTACTCTGTCCTCTAGCTTTGATCCATCCGTGTAATATGATCTTCCAGATGACAATACTAGGGTTCCGTCAATCCATGACTGTGCCGATGGCAGCATTGCCTCGTACTCGACCTCAAGTGACGACTCAGGTATTCGATAGGAAACCTTCCATTCCCCCCTGGTTCCCTATCGTCGCCTCGGTTATTCCGCGATGGTATGAGCTGCTCCCATCCTCAATCCATTTTCCCATCATCTTAAGTCTCATAGCTGCAGTGGCTGACTCACACTTAATCTGTATGTCTATGGGTCGGATATCTAGAATATCTCCAGAGTCCTAATGGACTTGGTCCTCATCGCTCCGCTAGTGCCAAGACAACATGTTCTCTGAACTTGTTGTATGGTCCTTTTGTTGCACTTTTTCTCCATAGTAGTCCACCAAACTGCTGAGGAGTAAGCAATTATTGCTCTAATCACGCTTCTGTAGAGCCAGTGTACTGTCCTCGGTATCAGGCCCCATTTCAAGACTAAGGCCCGTCTATATTGTGTCCAACATCTGTGAGCTTTCTCGTTACGCTCTCGAATGTGACACTTCCAATTCAGATTCCTGTTCAAGATCACATCTAAGTATTTGAACTTTATGAAATCGAAATCGTTCAAATTGGTCCACCTTCGTCTTCCTCGTGAATAGGCAGATACCAGTCTCTCCAGGTTAACATTGAGATCCCTAGGTCTAGCCCAGTTTTGTGATACCTGCCAGACCCTTTCGGCCCTTCTGCATAGCTGGTTCGGATCATTATCCCTTAGAAGTATTTTAACAACGCCAGCATCCGTAATAGGTTACTTATGGTGGTTGTTGTAGTAGCAGTGTGTGGTACACTAAGGCGGCAGCCCCTGCCGATGAAGGAATTCATGGGGTCAATCCGGTACATACAACCATGGCTGCCATGGGATTGACTTATGGTGGTCACACATAGCAGTGGCGATAAAATGCCCCCCTGTGGCGTGCCTTGTGCCACTTTCTCCCTTATATGCCATGCGACACACAATTTATGCTCCTGTTCCTTAGCACATAGTTTATCCAGACTCTAAGGACCGGGTTCACCCGATACTAGTCTGAGGATTGGATCAATGTGTCGGTCCGCATATTGCTAAAAAACCCCTCGATGTCAATGCATACCGCCAGGGTGTACGTTTTGCCATCGATGGATTCTTCTATTTTATGCACAACCTAGTGCAGGGTAGTCTCCACCGATCTTTCCTTGACATAGGCATGCTGTTTGTATTTGAACAGTTTGCTGGATGTCATACTCTTTATCGTGGTTTCCATAATACGTTCCATGGTTTTGAGTAGAAAGGACGTAAGGCTTATGGGTCTGAAGGCCTTTGATGTCGAATAATTTGCCTTGACGGGCTTGGGTATAAACACCACCCCTGTCTCCTGCCAGGCTTTTGGAGTATATGCAATTCCTAGGCACGCTGTGAAAATATTGGCCAGGTGGAACGCCAGATGGTCTGCCTCCTTCTGTAGAAAGGCCGGAAATATTTCATCAGGTCCTGGTAACTTAAATGGTTTGAAGCTCCTCAAGGATTCCTTCATCATAAAATCCTTAATTAAAAAGCTTCGATCAACGTCATAATTCCAAAATTCAGGTGTATCCATGAGTCCTGTCGAATCCTGTGGAAAATGGGTTTTTATCGAGAGCCTCAACATGTCCTCCGTTGTCTCTGCTCTCACTCTTATGTCGTCTACTAAAGTCTCAGTTTGGACATGGGTTTTTGAGAGAAACTTTTTTATCTTGGCGGCGTCATTAGCGCTATCGACCTGTTCGCAGAAAAACTTCCAAGAGGCACGTTTTGCCGCTCTGGTAATCTTATTGTATTTCTTGAGCCGTGTGTAATACAGATCCCAATAAACTTCCGCTTTTTTACGACGTGCTCTCTTAATAGGTCTGCGGACCTCTTTCCCAATCTTGCGAATCTCCCCGAACATCCAGGGCTTTTCTTGGGCTGATTTCCATTCTCAAAGAGGACAACTATCTTCGAAAAGCCCCACAAGTGCAGTAGGAATCCCGTTGATATTGCCGTCAATGTCTTCTATGCTTGGAATCTGAATTATCTATCCCAAGTCTTCTTCTGCGTAGTCTTCCGAATTTTGTCCACTTGGTTGAAAACGCCACATCTAAAACCCTCCTCTCTAATCCTATTCACAAAGTAGCGGTTCTGCCAATATTAAATATTATTAGGTCGTTAGTATTCAAGAACTCTGCCAGGGCATGGCCCCGCTTATTAGTGTTGGTACTAGCCCACGAAATGTGGTGAGAGTTCGCATCGCACCCTATTAGTACCTCGTTTCCAGTCTGTTTTGCTTTCCTCACCAGCCGTTGCAGCTCCGATGTAAGTGGCGGTGTCGGAGAGTCCAAAAGCAGATATAGCGATGCCAGGTATACTCCACCGTCTCCCTGTTACACCACTGTTGCATCCGACGTTGACAACTCTGGGGAAAATATATAATTAAAATTTCTATGACAAATATCTATGACAAGTCCCCGGCCGAATACCAGTATTAGCATAGAATAACTGGTAGTTGATATGGTTCAGTCCGGAAACTTTATTCCGGGTCGTCCATAGCTCTTTTTCTTTGCCTATCCTAGTCTTCCGATTCTTGATAATGTCTGTAATGGTTCCATCATCGGATCCCTGTTCGTTAGACAGTATTGAGTTTCCCGTCTCTGCATTGCCTTATAGTACAATATTAGGATCTTTGCCTATTCATAGGAGCCCACCGTAGCGCAGAGGTTAGCATGTCCGCCTATGACGCTGAATGCCTGGGTTCGAATCCTGGCGAGACCATCAGAAAAAATTTTCAAACGGTGGTTTTCCCCTCCTAATGCTGGCAACATTTGTGAGGTACTATGCCATGTAAAACTTCTCTCCAAAGAGATGTCGCACTGCGGCACGCCGTTAGGACTATAAAAAGGAGGCCCCTTATCATTGAGCTTAAAACTTGAATCGGACTGCACTCATTAATATGTGAGAAGTTTGCCCTTGTTCCTTAGTGGAATGTTCTTGTGCAGAATATGCCAAATTTGCATTGCCTATCCATGTCTTCCAAATCTTAAGTAAGTGGGCTTCTTGGGTGTAGGGGATGACCTCATCGCCTGCACCCCGTTCTTTAATTTGTATTGACTTCCCTGTCACTGCATTGGCTGATGTTTCAGTATTAGGTTCTTTGCCTTTTCTAGTCTTCAGAGTCTTCATAAAGTAGGTAATGGTTCCATTGTCGGGTTCTTGTTCGTCAGGCTGTGTTGAGTCTCTCGCCCCTGCACTTCCTAATGTTTTGATTTAAGGATCTTTGCTTATCCTAATCTTCCCATAGTTGGGACAGTCGGTAGTGGTCTCGTCGTCAGCCTTCTGTTTGTTAGGCGGTATTGAGTCACCTGCTACTGCACGATCTGATGTCTCAATATCAGGATTCCTGTCAATCCTAGTCTTCCTAATCTTAAAAAAGACAGCCTTGTTCTCGTAGACTAAAGGCAGGGTGCAGCCTTTAGTCTTAGCCAAACTTGCCACGGAGACTTGATCAATGCCAAACACAAGGAGAGTTCCTTCCTTCTTCTCTTCCCTATAGAAGACCTCCCACTTTTCTGCGACCAAACCTTGGTTTTGCTCGGCCAGGAATCCCAACATGCGTTCCATCGCAAATTTACTGTCCCATCCCTTAATGAAGACCGTGGCCTTTGTGAGCTGGGGGATATCCATCTTTCTCACCAGGTCAAGCTTTGCGCCGTCCGGCGAGCTTTTTGACGGTATCAATACATTCCGCCGGCGCTAAACGCTTGTAAAGATGTCCCCTCTGTATTCATCATTTGATTGGGTGGACCCTCTACAGAGTTCAAAACATGTTCGAAAATTCGCTCGTTAACCAGATCCTCCACTTGGGACTGATGATCTGATGGAATCCTACCCGGATGCACAGCGTATATTGATGACTGCATATGTCATCTCATCTCTGTTGTGCTTCCTTGCCACTCTGGCGCAAGAGGGCGACTCCTTATCTTTCTCAGCGGCCATCTTCTCCTTCCGCTAAACGCAGTGTAAAGATGTCCCCTCTGTATTCGCAGCTCCTCATCATTTGTATGGATGGACCCTCTACAGAGTTCCACACATGTTCGAAAATCCGCTCTTTAACCAGATCCTCCGATTGTGACCGATGATCATCTCATCTCTGTTGTGCTTCCTTATCACTATGGTGTAAGAGGGCGGTTCCTTACCTTTCTGAGCGGCCATCTTCCCCTTCCGTGATGGCTGCGGCCTCCTTTTGGAAGTCACAGTCCTTCATGAAAACTCAAGGGTGTGTGTGCGCGCTTTCTTCGTTTTTGTTCCGACTTTGTCTCCCTCCGCAGAACACTGTCTGGAGTCCCCATTGCGGAATGGCTGGCTTGGTTTTCCCAGAGTACTTAAGAGCGGAGAGCTCTTTTTCTTCTTCACCATTTTAGCAGTGTAATGATCTTCGGGAGAACTGATTCTCTTGGAATGTCAGTTCTATCCCTTCCAACATCCTGCATCATGAAATATTGGTCTAAGACACCATAAAGTGGATATATTTTTGATCGCATGACATTTAAAGTCAATCTGGCAATGTCCGTCAAACTTTCTGTCCGCTTATCTATCTGTCGAAAGCTCGCTAGTTTTCGAAGGAATTAAGCCAGGCGCTTGATTATTTGCATATATACTTCCTATTAGTGTGGGTCAGTTGGGTTAGTAAATGGGCCAAATAGGTCTATGTTTTGATAGAGTTGCCACATAAACCGATCTCCCGATTTGACTTCCTACGCTCCTTGAAGGCGCAATTCTTTTCCGATTTAGGTGAAGTCTCGCACGTGGTGTTTTGTTTTGAATTCTAATAAATCTGCAAAGTACGATTCAAATCGGCCCATAACCTGATATAGCTTCCATATAAACCGATTTTGGATTCGACTTCTTGAGCTTCTAGAGGTTGCAATTATTATCCGATTTGACAGAAATTTTTCAATAAGGAACAGGGGCAAACTTCTCACATATCACTGAGTGCCATCCGATTCAACCTTCTCTTTATAGCCGAGTCCGAACGGCCGCATGTATACACCTCTTTGTGGAGAAGTTTTTAGAAGTTTCACAAATGTCGACAGCATTAAGATGTTCTCGCCAGGATTCGAAAACAGGTGTTCAGCGTCATAGGCGGATATGTTAACCTCTGCGATAGATGTTGCATTTTTCGCCGAATTTTGACGAAATGTGCTTAATATATACACCCATCCGAGGTGGTATGTATCCAAAGTTCGCCTTGGCCGAACTTAGTGCCTTTCCTTGTCTTTCTTCTCCAACTTTACCTTTCATGGAGAAGACTCACCACAGTTTATAGATTTCTCCTAGCCTTGTACTATGAAAAAAGTCATCCTTCTGCCAATTCTCCTTACCCTTATCATACCCACCCCTTATAAAACAATAAAATCTTATATGAGGAGAGAATAAAAAAAAACACCTATAAACTTAAAGTTGGCAACATGAGTCATGTTGTAATAAAAAAGCAGGGAGGTATTCTCGTAAACATGAATACTGCTTGTGGAGCTTCTTACCCGGTCGGTCGGTCGGCCGGCCGGCCGGCATTCCTTGAGAATGCAGGCTTCCTGTAACTTAAAGCACACATATAGATAAACTGATGTTGCCCCTCTCTCTCTCTCTCTCTCTGTCTTTTTGTGTAATTCCTTTAGTATTTGTTTTACATTTTGCTGCGAACATAGAAAAAGGTGTAAATAAAGAAATGTTCTGCGGAATATACGGAAGCATAAGAGGATGTAACGAAAATGCCAACGAATGCCAAGATACTATAAGACAGGCCAACACTAGTATTGGTAGGTCACAAGAAAATCTCTTGGCATCTTAGACAAAGGATGTGGTGAAAAGCCTTATAGGCGGCAGCAATAAAAAATCATTTGGGAAAGAATTTCAAATTAATTGTGGCTTGGCTAAGTTACTATCTGTCGTATGTGTCGTCGCACAGTGGACCACAATCGAAAAAATAGGAAATAATGGAATATCAGTGAAAAATTGTTTATGGAAAAAATAAGGTTAAGGTTGAATGGGTAGCCCACCATGAAAGGTGAGTTCACGAGAAACTTAACGAGGCCTCTTTTGCTATTCTTGCTTGAAAAACAAGTGTAGGTGAAAAGATAAAGAAAAAAAATATGGACTATGAGAAACTTGAGAAGACTATAAGAGGAGAGTCATCTTATCCTCCGTTGAAACTAACCGGTCTTATCCCAGTACCTCAAGAGACTTCCCAGAGACATACCTGCAAGATCGCCGAGATCGTAGAAAATCCGTCTCCCTATGAAGGAAAGCCTGTGCCACTTAAGGTCCGGACATGAGCAAAGCAATTGCTTGATGGTCTCCTCCTTCTACTTATCAAGCCAGATTCTGCAGTAATAATTATGCGAGATTTCAATTTGCCCGGTCACAAGGCACTGCGCCTGATTAAACTCTTGTGGTAGTACTGAGAGAACCTCTTATCAAATACCAACAGTTTCCTAGTGTTCTTCGTGTCGACGGCAGGTCAGAGTGTCCTGGCAGTTCGGCATCCATACTTTGTTCAGAAGTTCGACAAGTAGCACGAATGCAAGCCCGGGGATTGGTAGAGATGGCAATTTACTCGGTAGAATCCCATTTCATCTGCTGTTTTACAGGGTATTATAACTTAGTGCATTTGTTGGTAACACCCAGAAGAAAGAGGGCTAGATCCATTGATAAGTATACCTAACTACTCAGAATCACTTTCTGATTCAATTTAGCTATGTCCGTCTGTCTGTATGTCCACCGAAGTTCTTCGTCGTCAGTCAATCCATCACCTTCAGGTCTTGAGTTTTGACATGTACTAGAGAGCTATTAGCTATTGTCTTGGCTACAATGTTAGTATTGGATCGAAAATCTCAATGGCTTAGCTGTTATAGGCCATAGTATCCAAAAACAAGTAAAAAGGTGTTAAGTTCGGCCGGACCAAACTTTGGATACCCACCACCTCGGGTATATATGTAAACCACCTTTCGTCAAAATCCGGTGCAAAACTCATACCTTATGTCCCATCGCAGAAATATGTGGAGGGGCTTAACTCAACTCTTTGTCCCAAATTTCGGCAACATCGGACAATAAATGCGCTTTTTATGACCCCAAAACCTAAAACCGAGTGATCGTCTATATGACATCCAAATCTGGACCGATCTCTGCGATAATGCAGAAGTATGTCAATGGGCTTAACTTAACTCAATGTCCCAAATTTCGGCGACATCGGACAATAAATGCGTGTTTTATGGGCCTAAGACCCTAAATCGGAGGATCGGTCTATTTGGCAGCTATACCCAATCTGGAACGATCTGAGCCAAATTGACGGAGGATGTTAAAGGGCCTAAGACAACTCACTGTCCCAAATTTCGGCGACATCGGACAATAAATGCGTGTTTTATGGGCCTAAGACCCTAAATCGGAGGATCGGTCTATTTGGCAGCTATATCCAAATCTGGAACGATCTGAGCCAAATTGACGGAGGATGTTAAAGGGCCTAACACAACTCACTGTCCCAAAGTTCAGCAAAATCGGATAATAAATGTGGCTTTTATGGGCCTGAGACCCTAAATTGGAGGATCGGTCTATATGGCAGCTATATTGAAATCTGAACCGATCTGAGCCAATTTGACGGAGGACGTCGGAGGGCCTAAGACAACACACTGTCCCAAATTTCAGCAAAATCGGATAATGAATGCAGCTTTTATGGGCCTATGACCCTAAATCGGAGGATCGGTCTATATGGAAGCTATATCCAAATGTGGACCGATCTAAGCCAAATTAACGAAGAACGTTAAAGGGCCTAACACAACTCACTGTCCCAAATTTCAGCAAAATCGGATAATAAATGTGGCTTTTATTGGCCTTAGACCCTAAATCGGCGGATCGTTCTATATGGGGGCTATATCAAGATATAGTCTGTTATAGCCCATCTTCGAACTTAACCTGCTTATGGACAAAAAAATATTCTGTGCAAAGTTTCAGCTCAATATAACTATTTTTGAAGACTGTAGCGTGATTTCAACAAACAGACGGACGGACATGTCTAGATCGTCTTAGATTTTAACGCTGATCAAGAATATATATACTTTATAGAGTCGGAAATGGATATCTCGATGCGTTGCAAACGGAATGACAAAATGAATATACCCCCTTCCGTCGGTGGTGGGTATAATAACGTGACAAATTCTGAGAAATTAAAATCAGGAAGCTCGATTTTCACCGTTGACCTATGGTCTAGTGAACTTATTTGCTCAGTACAATCCCAAGAATCAGAAATGCGATGGGCCGCTTAAGATGTTCAAGTCGCCCCACCCTAGGAATGTATGCCTGGCAAATGTGTTTCAGATTTGACCATATTGTAATATAGCTGCCATATAGACCGGAGGCCAGAGGCTAGCATGACCGCCTATGACGCCAAATGTTCGGGTTCGAATCGTGGCAAGAACATCGGACAACATCCTAATGCTGGCAACATTTATGAGGACAGTGCAGAGTTCTACTAAAACTCACTGTTTCAAATTTCATCGAAATGGGATGAAAAATACTTCTTTCATGGGCTCAATACTCTACATCGGGGATCGGTCTACATGGCAGCTATTACCAAATATGCTCTGATCTAGACCACATTCGACAATAATTGTAGTTGTGTTTCCGAGCCCACGGTTTATGAGATGACTTTAAGATTCCGTAATCTGAGTCGACGAATTTTGTTAGCTTGTAACCACGGTCTCTAAGGGTCAAGTCAGAACCATCTTTTCCCAAATTTCTGAGAAACCCATCCGTGGCTGAGTGGTGCAGGTTAATCTGCACCAGCTGTAGGGAGCTCATGGGCTACAACTCCTCGGATAGCGTCGTCGCCAACGGCCGGCAGGAACATTATTATCTGGTTTAAGCCACCGTAGCGCAGAGGTTAGCACGTCCGCCTATGGCGCTGAATGCCTGAGTTCAAACCCCGGCGTGAACATCAGAACATTTTTCAGCGGTGGTTATCCCCTTACTAATGCTGGCTACATTTGTGAGGTACTTTGCCATGTAAAAACTTCTCTCCAAAGAGGTGTCGCACTGCGGCACGCCGTTCGGACTCGGCTATAAAAAGGTAGCCCCTTATCACTGAGCTTAAATTTAAATCGGACTGCTCTCATTGATAGGTGAGAAGTTCGCCCCTCTGCCTTAGTGGAACGTTCATGGACAAATGTGCATTGCAAGCCGAACTTGATCTTGACCTTGTGATGACTTCAGTAGTGACAAGGATTAGAAAAAATGCATAGAAATTTTGCCGTTAGAACATAATTCACAAAAATTTTTGTTTTTAAAAAATATTTGAAAGGATTATCGTTTTTAGAAAAAATTTTAAAGAAATTTTGTCTTGAGAAAATTTCATAAAAATTTCCCTCAATTTTTTTGTTCCACTGTACCATCGAATATTCCACTTGGGAAAAGTAAGCGTAACATTCCAAAGATGTAGGCCGAAAGACAAAGAGAACAGAGTGTGATATGTAGAGCATTATAAATCCATCTTTGCTGAATATTAAATTATTGATAAATCATGTGCCGCCTATGCCAACAGAATGGAAGATATCTGAATCAACGTAGAGTGAGTATCGGGGTAGTGCAAAGAAACTATAGGGGAAAAATCCTAATGAAAATTTAAATATACTTTACCAGAGCATTTATCGATTACAGCGGCGTAATCGCAATCATTGTCCGCATACGGGAAACCATAAATTATAGAATTTTATAACTTTTCTTAGCATTTGCAAGTAACCATCTAGGAGATGTAAGCCAAGAGACAAGAAACGGTTTGGAATGATGGATTGGGGGGGGTGGTGTTTAAGATTAATTTTATAACTTGAAGCCAGCGATATAAAAGTCACATTGAAAATTAACATATTTCTTGTGATGGTGGATACACGTGCAACATACTGGTACACCCCATATAGCAGTAGGGGGTTAGGGAGTCCAAGCAGCAGTAGTGGTCTCCGTTTGCTTCTATTCAATAAGCATAAATTTATGCATTTGCTTTCGAAGAAACCATTCAAAGTGGGAGTGGGTGATAAGATTTCCTGTGGTGACAATATCTATGTGTGTGTGTGTGTGTGTGGGTTGTACTAAGGGGCGTCTCCCCGTGGGTGTAAATGTTGTTGCTGCCTGAAAGGATTTAATTAAATATTTGTGGTTGGTCACATGTTTTGCATAAATGCCTTAAGCTCAACAGTACAATATTAACTATGAGCCTTTATTAATCATGCCATGAAGCAACTATACATGCTTAAATATAGACACACACACACACACACACGCACTGCAGACACCCGATCTTCCACTAGTGCAATATTAATCATACGCCATTGACAAACTAGAATGCCAACACGCCCTGAAATAAACAATCCATGCGAATATCGACGCCAAATGTGTAGCTGCAACGCAAATTAATTCGTTGTTATTGAACACCACATTCATCATTTCAAACATTGAGGACTTAATTAAATGCCAAAGCCATCGAACGAATCAAATTGCATGGGAAAGAGGACTTAAATGCGACAGTTAAAATCATTCATTTATGCATTTATAATTTTTTTTCTAATTGCACATAAGATAGAGCGTGAAAAATAAGCATATGCAGAGCGAAGGGATAAGGGATTCATATGCAAAAAAAAAAAAATACATATGTAAAATGTGGACCATATAGAATGGGAAAAACCAACATAAAAACCAGTAAAGAAAGGCAAAAGTCGGGCGGAGCCAACTATATAATACCCTACACCTACTCTACAACTATAAATTCGGGCAATAGATATATGTATATGAGAGCTACATCTAAATCTGAATCGACTTTGAAAATTGTTGTTAATATCGTCGGATTATCACTTAGGGGAGCTATTTCCAAATCTGAACCGATTTCGATGAAATCTTGCAGATAGGTTAAGATCAGTAACAAACCAAAACGTGTCAAATTTTGTGCAGATCGGTTGAAAATTGTGGTAACTACGGCTATTTAAGTGCAAATCGGGTGATACATATAAATGGGAGCTATATGCAAATCTGAACCGATTTTGGTGAAATCTTGCAGATACGTTAAGTTCATCGACAAAACAATCCGTGCCAAATTTTGGGCAGATCGGTTGAAAATTGTAGTTCCTTTAGCCATTAAAGTGCAAATCGGGCGCTACATCTATATGGGGGCTATATCCAAATCAGAACCGATTTTGATGAAATCTTGCAGAAAGGTGAAGATCAGTAACAAACTAACTCGTGCCAAATATTGTGCAGATCGGTTGAAAATTATGGTAACTACGGCTATTTAAGTGCAAATCGGGCGATACATATATATGGGAGCTATATCCAAAACTGAACCGATTTTGATGAAATCTTGCAGATAGGTTGAGATCAGTAACAAAACAACACGCGCCAAATTTTGTGCAGATCGGTTGAAAATTGTGGTTACTGCGGCTATTTAAGTGCAAATCGGGCGATACATATATATGGAAGCTATATCCAAAACTGAACCGATTTTGATGAAATCTTGCAGATAGATGAAGATCAGTAACAAACCAACTCGTGCCAAATTTTGTGCAGATCGGTTGAAAATTATGGTAACTACGGCCATTTAAGTGCAAATCGGGCGATAGATATATATGGGAGCTATATCCAAATCTGAACCGATTTTGATGAAATCTTGCAGGTAGGTTAAGATCAGTAACAAACTTATCCGTGCCAAATTTTGTGGAGATCGGTTGAAAATTGTGCTAACTACGGTCATTTAAGTGCGAATCGGGCGATACGTATATATGGGAGCTATATCCAAATCTGAACCGATTTTGATGAAAACTTGCAGATATGTTAAGATCATCAACAAAACAATCCGTGTCAAATTTTGGGCAGATCGGTTGAAAATTGTTGTTCCTTCAGCTAATAAAGTGCAAATCGGGCGATACATATAAATGGAAGCTATATCCAAATCTGAACCGATTTTGATGAAATCTTGCAGATAGGTTAAGATCAGTAACAAAACAACCCGCGTTCATTTTTGTGCAAATCGGTTGAAATTTGTGGTAACTGCGGCTATTTAAGTGCAAATCGGGCGATACATACATGTGGGAGCTATATCCAAATCTGAACCGATTTTGAAGAAATCTTGCAGATATGTCAAGACCAGTGACAAAACAATCCGTGCCAAATTTTGTGCAGATCGATTGAAAATTGTAGTTACTACGGCCATTAAAGTGCAAATCGGGCGATACATATATATGGGAGCTATATCGAAAGCTGATCCGATTTCGATGAAATCTTGCAGATACGTTAAGATCAGTAACAAACCAAACCGTGCCAAATTTTGTGCAGATCGGTTGAAAATTGTGATAACTACGGCTATTTAAGTGCAAATCGGGCGATACATATAAATGGAAGCTATATCTAAATCTGAACCGATTTTTAGCAAAATCAATAGCGTTCGACCTTGGGCCAAAAAAGTAAATGTAAATGCAAATTTTTCCCATGAACATTCCACTAAGGAACAGGGGCAAACTTCTCACACATCAATGAATGCAGTCCGATTGAAGTTTATACTCAATGATAAGGGGCCTCCTATTTATAGCCGAGTCCGAATAGCGTGCCGCGGTGCGACACCTCTTTGGAGAGAAGCTTTACATGGCAAAGTACCTCACAAATGTTGTCAGCATTACGAAGGGGAAAACCACCGCTGAAAATTTTTCTAATGGTCTCGCCAGGATTCGAACCTAGGCGTTCAGCGGACATGCTAACCTCTGCGCCACGGTGGCCCCCTAGGCAAAAAAAGTGGCATTTTCAAAATTTCGTGACGATTGGACAACAAATACGAACTGAACCTTGATTACAAGAATACATGAACTCACAGACAGACAGAAGGACATGGCTAAATCGAATCAGAAAGTGATTCTGAGCCGATCGGTATACTTATGGGTCCAGCAAAAACAGCGTGCTAAGTTCGGCTTGGCCCAATCTTATATACCCTACACCATGGATCCCATTTGTCGAATTCTTTACCCAGAATCTCTTCTCAGCCAAAAAAGGATAAAAGAAAAGATTTGCTATGCTATAAAAGCGATATCAAGATATGGTCCGGTTTGGACCACAATGGAATTATATGTTGGCGACCTGTGTAAAATGTCAGTCAATTCGAATAAGAATTGCGCCCTTTGGGGGCTCAAGAAGTAAAATAGAGAGATCGATTTATATAGGAGCTGTATCAGGCTATAGACCAATTCAGACCATAATAAACACGTATGTTAACGGTCATGAGAGGATCCATCGTAAAAAATTTCAGGCAAATCGGATAATAATTGCGCCCTCTAGAGGCTCAAGAAGTCAAGCTCCCAGATCGGTTCATATGGCAGCTATATTAGGTTATGAACGGATTTGAACCTTATTTGGCAAAGTTGTTAAAAGTCATAATTAAATACGTCGTTCAAAATTTCATTCCAACCGGATAAGAATTGCGCCCTCTAGAAGCTTAAGAAGTCAAGTCCTCAGATCGGTTTATATGATAGCTATAGTGTGTTTTGGAACGATTTGAACCATACTCGGCATAGTTGTTGGATATCATAACAAAACACGTCATTCAAAATTTTATTCAAATCAGATAAGAATTGTGCCCTCTAGTGGCTCAAGAAGTCAAGACCCAAGATCGGTTTATATGGCAGTTATATCAGGTTATTGACCGATTTGAAACTAATTTAGTACAGTTGTTGGAAGTCATAGCAAAATTTTATTCCAATCCGATAAGAATTGCGCCCTCTAGAGGCTCAAGAAGTCAAGACCCAAGATCGGTTTATATGGCAGCTATATCAAGTTATCAGCCGATGTAAACCATACTTGGTACAGTTGTTGGATATCATAACAAAATACGTCGTGCAAAATTTCATTCCAATCGGATAAGAATTGCGCCCTCTAGAGGCTCAAGAAGTCAAGACCCCAAATCGGTTTATATGGGAGCTATATGAGGTTATGGACCGATTTGAACCATACAAAGCACAGTTGTTGGATATCATAACAAAACACGTCGTGCATGCAAATTTCATTCCAATCGGATAAAAATTGCGCATTCTAGAGGCTCAAAAACTCAAGACCCAAGATCGGTTTATATGGGAGCTATATCAGATTATTGACCGATTTGAACCTAATTTAGTACAGTTGTTGGAAGTCTTAGCAAAATTTCATTCCAATCCCATAAGAATATAAATACTTACATAGCAGCGAACGGACGTGTTTTTCTTTGTTCCGCCTTTAATTGAAGTTTTGCATTGTTTTCCCCACTTAAATTTTAAAAAATCTTGTTTAATAGTGTTCAAAAAGTCTTGATTGATAGAAACAACAAAACATATAGTTATAAAAGCGTTCAAAATAACCAACAAGTGAAAATAAAAATTGATATTTCTACTTCTGAACGGCAAAAGAAGTAAAAAAAAACAAACATAAACAAAAACATTCTCTCTCCACCACAGTGTAAAGTGTTCTCTTTAAGGGAGGCACTTAACTTCTAAATACCTACGAAGAGTACCAGTGTATTAAAACAAAAACAACACAAACAAACAAAAAAACAGAACAGTTGTACTCATTAAAAAAAAAAAAAACAGAAACATAAACATAAAGCACAATTACAAAACAATACCAACCTTGTGAACATAACAAGAGAAAGAAGAACAAAAACAGTCACTAAACGTCAAATGGTTATAACTCGGCATTGCCAGATCATAGGTTCGTGACCTAGCTAAAAAGACATTGGCAATACCTCAAACGAGTTGCCAGATTGTCAAATAAAATTACAAAATCGGAAAATTATTAAATCCCATAAAATCGTCAAATATTGAAAAACATTTTTATTTTTATTATTAAATTCTTAATCGAAAATGTCCGCTCCAAAAAGAACAAGACTCCAAGCCCAAAACTCATTGACTGAAAATCTGGCTAATTCCCCCAGAATTGCGGATTCCTCTTTTCGCCTCTTGCAAATCCTGGACAATCGACTCGAAAAACAATCCGAAAGTATATCTAGTGAAATAAAAGCAATGATTAAGGAAAGTGAGGACAGAATATTAACAGAAATTAATAAGAAAATAACCGAAATGAGAGTGGACTTAAACAATGTAATTGAAAGAGTATCATATTTAGAGACAGCTATGTGTGAAATTTCCAACCTCAAAACCGAGATAAAAGACTTAAAAATAAAAGCACTAAAACAAGCTAATTCTCTGGTTGCATGTGATATTAGACTTAACGGAATTCCGTACACTGAAGGCGAAAATCTTCCACTCTATTTTGAAAATATATGTCAAACTATAAACATTCCTACACCAGTTGTTAAATCCATATACCGACTGCAAAACAAAAACAATAAGCACCAGAATTATTCCCCAGATGCTGTAATTATTGTCAAACTACACTCTCCATACGACAAAAACTATTTCTTAAAAACATTAAGCGAATTCAGAAGGAACACCAAATCGAACCTATCCTTATCAATATTAGGGTTTCAAACGGAAACCAATTTTTATATTAAAGAAAACCTAACACATTCCAACTATCAGATCCTTCAAGCTGCAGTTCGATTGAGGAAACAAAATCAAGTACATTCGGCGTACACTTATCGCGGATTGGTCTATATCAAACACTTTGTTAATGATAACCCAATTTGCATTGAACACATCAATATGCTGGATACTCTTTTTCGGTCTGCTGAAACTAGCAGAGAACAACATAACGCAGATACTTGCTAAAACAATAATGATGAGAATCTTTTTAATTAATTTTTTCATGAAATTAAACCCTTTTAAACTATTATTTATTTATTTTTATTTATCTTTCAAACTAAATAACGTTGCCTTTTCATACATAAATTTAAAATCAAAGATTTGTACTGTCTACAATTACATCTATGTTTCTCAATATGTTGTTCCCTCGTAATGAAAGGGAAAATTCTAGAGACAATATACACCTGATGGTCAGGGTTCTAGCGCGACAGAAGCCAGGACTGAAAATTGTGCATATAAATGCTCAGAGCCTTAAGAACAAAATTGATGAGTTTCGCTATATATTTGAGAAATCCGGTGTTGACGTTATTGCGGTCTCTGAGACATGGTTTCAACCACATTATGGGAATAGACTGGTATCTGTAGATGGTTACAGGTTTTTAAGATCCGATCGGGATGGCAGAGGTGGTGGAGTTGCTATCTATATAAGACATGACATAGATTTCAGACCCATTGCTTCGTCTAGTTCAACAGACAAAGTTGAATATATTTTTGCCGAACTTCACTGTTTGCGTAGAAAAGTTCTGGTTGGGGTTGTATACCGTCCGAACAAAAGAGTGCAATATGATGACTTGGTGAAGAGACTTGAGGATATAAATTGTCATTATAATGATATTATAGTCACTGGTGACTTTAATAGTAATGTGCTTGAAGAAACACATTTGACGGGGAGCATGCAATCAATAGGGTTGCATGTTGTTAATTCCAATACTGCCACACACTATACAATGACAACAGAGACTCTTATTGACTTGTTCTTCGTAAGTTCCAAGGCTGATGTTAAGTTATATGATCAATTATCGGCACCCCTATTTTCAAAACATGATTTATGTTTTTTGACTTATGGCGTTCCAATGGAATATACAAGTATAACATATACGTACAGAGACTATAGAAACATTGATTATAACTCACTACTTTGTGAAATTGGCACCGTTGAGTGGCAGAAACTTTATGGCATGTCTTGCGTAGATGAACAGATTGCATTTCTTCAACATAATGTGAGTCAGATTTTCGACAAATGTGTTCCGATGAAGACCCGAACTGTTTTTTCGAATGGGAATCAGTGGTTTGATAATGATATTAAAGTATTGATACGTAAAAGAGATT